>NW_024067543.1:0-17793 GCF_015039405.1 Cantharellus anzutake | reverse complement strand
TGCTCTTCGCTTATACGGTACTACGAGGATACCGAAGCCAGGCTGTGACTCTGTTGTGCTGCCAGGATGCCAACCTGGATCGTCATACATTCATGTGATGTTTCATGATTGGTCGTACGAACTCCAGGTGACCGACTTGGTTGGTGGGCAGGTACCTGCAAGGGAAGTTGAGGCTGGCCTTCTGGGGATTGTGGATGACGTTCTGAGACGGGAGCGAGACGGGGAGTCACCCATACTCGTTGGAGTATTAACCGCAGATGCTCGGGATCTTTGGGCAACGGTAAGTTAGCTCCGTTTATCCGCCCGGTATCACACTGGGAATGGTATCCGCAGAATCGCGAACATCTTATTTCTATCCATGAACAAAATTGGGGCACTATGGGGCGTATAGAAAGTTCATTATTCACCCTCTGCTTAGATGACCACACTCTTCCACCTGTTCAGCCAACAATGGGGGCGTGCTGGACGGATCTCACGTGTCGGGACACATAAGAAACACCGCATCGGGGTTGTCCGGCAACAACAGGTGGTTTGACAAATCCCTATCATTGATCCTGGAATCAAATACTAGATTTGGAGTGATGGGAGAGCACTCGCCACTCGATGCACTGATTCCAAGCACCATTACAGATTGGGCTCTGGAAGCACCCATCGACATTGGCGAATTTGCCTCGGACTCGTGGTATCCATCTCGGCACGAGCCTGGAGGCTGGAAGCAATTAAACTGGAAAGTTGATCAACGTGTTCTGGATCAGTGCAGTGCTGCACAAACACGGGCTGAATCACTTATCAGTGGTTCTGATGCTCGCGAGCTCTGGTTCAAAGATTATGGCGCAAAATGGATCAGAGAAGGTCTGTGGTACTTGTGATGAGAGCGGTCTCCAGGACTTAGACGTACTTGCAGCATCTTTGTCCCCCGATGCCTACATCCAGGCCGCCCTGCAGCTAACCTACTTCAGGTTGCACGGTAGCTTGACGGCGACGTATGAAACAGCTTCGACGCGGCTTTTTCGGCACGGCAGAACGGAAACGATTCGTTCATTGACCACGGAAATGGCGAAGTTCATATGCGCAATGACCACAGAGACACCTGTGAGCTTTTGGAGTGAATTCACGTTTCGCTGAAAGGCTCATCGTTTCATTTTAAGTACCCCGAGCGCTATCAACGCTTGCGGTCTGCATTAGCATTCCACCATCGTGTTACACGTATGGCTGCAACTGGTCATGGTATCGATCGCCACTTACTAGGATTGCGCCTTCAAATGCGTCCTGGGGAAAGTAGCGACCTTTTTGATGATGAACTGTTTCGCTTGAGCCAGGACTGGAAGCTATCAACTAGTGGTCTTAGTGCTGGTGACCGATTCACGGCTACAGGGTTAGTGGAGGCTCGTTGAATGGTGCAGAGGGTCTGTGGCTAAGTCCCATGTTTTTTAGGTTCGGTGCCGCTGTGAAGGATGGTTATGGAATAAATTGTAGGAGCTCGCCATTACTGGATGGACACCAACGGCTGACTATCCATTCATCTCAGACCTCACTGGGGAAAATATGTTGAAGTTCGGAATTGAGTCAAAGCGAACCTCCACGGTGGCATCCACGGGCACATTTTGCCAGGGTTTGGTGGAGAGTCTGAACGATATGAAGGATACGTGCGTTCGTGGATCAATAATTTACGACCCGAAACTATGATGGTACGGATGCCCGACGGGCTTGGGTTAAGGAGCACCTTGGACGATAGTGTATAATGATAGAATAAATAGTAGATTGTTAAGGGGGTGTCATGACTGTTGACGAATGCTGTCTGCAATTTTGCGTAATCTATCTCGTTCTTCCTCGATGTGAAGCTTTAACAACCCATTCAGAGCCCTGTCGCCCCTTTCACTACGCACACTACTGGACTTTGAGGATATGGAAGGAGGGATCCTCTCGGTGTCACTGTCGGCTGTTTCCTGAACGTTCTTCAATAGCTCAAAGGTTGATTCTGGGATGCGCGGTGATCGCTTAGGAGTATGCATGAATGAAGAAAAGAGCCCCAGGTTAGAATGGATGGGCGTGTTCGTGACTGGCTTACTTCTGTCCAGAGAGTCAAATGAGTGGGTGAAATGGGTGTAGGGTGTCCCGTATCCAGAGGGATAATCAAGAATTGTCGAGGTGCTTAAATTATCGTGAGGAAAGGCAACTAACTGATGTGGAATCACATCAGATGGGGGGTCGGCGCATCCGGTGGGGGTGTGGTAGACTGCATTGGGTGCTCGTCTTTTTGGCGGTTCAATTTGCTCAGGTGGCCCATACAATATGCCCTTGGATGTGGGTCGCGAAGTCGTGCTCGACGTGACGGAGGTTGGCTGCGTTGGTGGCGCGATGGTCACGGGGGGACCTCGTGCCTCCGATATTGCGTGGGATGTTGATGGTCGCCCAAAGGCGGATGATTCATGAGATCGCTGGGACACGGACATGGAAGGCCGATTTGAGAATGTAGCTGCGTCATTTACGGACTGTGAGGAATTTCGTGAAGTTTGGGGTGCGTCAGGATCCTCATCGGAATAATGGGAGGCAGTGCTCAGACTCTCATGCGTCAGCGATGACGATAATAGAGGGTCTGGTCCACCACATTGGGGCGAGGCTTGTAAGTCTGGCGGAAACAAAGTAATTTCACCTCCCAGTTGGGGTAGGATTGGGGTAGAAGCTGCCCTCCTCACACGCTTGCCAGCTACCGGGGATTGGTTCTCACCTCGCAACTTGGTTCTTGGTGGGGGAGGCAGGGGGTGAGACAAAAGGTTGAGGGGTGTGGAATCACGCTGAGGTTTATGCTGTGGACTAGTGTGGTAGGTGATGGCATCACATGCGTCAGCTATTAGAGTAGTTCTGATATCGGAAGGCTCTGGTTGAAGAATGGGGCGTCCAATGTCTTCCGACGCACTCCCGGCATGCGACAGTTTTGGGAGACACGTCAACTTCTGGGGGCAGGTATCTGATGTTGTTTGGATAGATGATAAACTAAGATCTACGGCTTCAGTGAGTAAAGCGCGCCTCCAAGCCTCATCAGCAGCCCAGTGCCCAAGATCAAGGTTGTGACTGTGTGGAATAAAATCGACCATGGTGGAGGCTAGTATCGCCCGGGAATCGGCATGTTCTCCCGTTCCCTGGGAAGGAAATGCATACGATGGCAAGTCGATAGCGTCTGTGGGATCGATAAGAACGTGCTTGGGGAGCGGAGAGTTAACTGCGCGGCGTGTTGGCTCGAAAGGTAGGCGAGAACCATCCAAATCGTTTAGTCGCTCGCGGATCACAACAACTCTACCCTTGCGCTCGTTCTCGCTGACGATTTCAGTTGTGGGCGCTAATGGCAACGCCAGATGATCAACGTGGGCGCCCAGTCGTAACTGGCGATTCGGAACATGCGCTGGGGATGGTTGTGAGAGCTTCGTGTTTATGCGCTTCGGCCCACCAATGCGGAAAAGATTGCGGATGACAGGAGCTCCTCTTTTCGAGGATTGAGGTTCCTGGGCGAACCGAGTGTCAATATGTGCAGGTTTGGTATGGGCGGGAGGGAGGTAGTAGTTGTTTCGAATAAGAAGCTTTAGTCTATAGGACATATCTTCGGGATCCAGGGTCGGCTTTTGGACAGTGTCATCATCAGACTCAGTCTCATCGACCTCGATAACAGGACTGTACGTCCTTGTAGATGGACTAGAGGGAGTCTCAGTGCCCGTGCCATACAGCGTTTGAAAGAGGGTAGAGGGCGGAAGATAGAGTAGCTCCCGAGGTCTGGGTAAGAGTGGAGCCTCGTGGTTTGTGTGTTTCGTGAGATGGGCCTGCAGGGCGGCATTATGCACAACCCTACGCCCCTCCTCACTCTCAGAGGAGATGGGAATACACTTTGGACGCGCTGATAGCGACTATCTCGACGCGCTTATTCCTGTTCCCGTCCTGCGCACTGGTCAGTATCACGGGGCGAATGGAGGGGTTGACACTTGCAGAGTTGGAGGAACCGGAATCTGGTTTGATCTGCATTGTCGGTGCATTTTTTTGCAAAGTGTCAGATTCTAAGTGCTGCTGAGCTAAAGTCGCCAGCCCCATCGCGACATTTCGAGATACAGCGGACACGGAAGTGGAATTCGAACCAGTCGAATCATGGGATGTTATGCGGTCCAGGAGATGTGTAGCGGGGGGATTGTGTGTGGCCATAGAAAGGACAGTCCCTGTATCAGAGGAACCGTACTCATCACCTGATCACGATGAGGGCCTGAATCACGTGACTGGTCACTTTTGTGCCTCCCTCCCTACTGATAAGCCATTCCAGGTTCAATGTCGCTGGCTTTAAGGTGATGGTCAGGGACAAGGTGTCGCCCATCCTTGCCCACACTGCAGCCGAGCTCAAAGTGTGACGATGTGTTAGAAACTGCCTCTGCCTAATGTGGGCATTTAGTGTAATGGTAATGTTGAAAAACTTACGCCAGCGAGGGTAGATTACGGAAGTAGACCATTAAGTCTATTAACATGATGTAAATAACCGTAAATACATGATTCAAGCTTGACTTCCAACAGGTAACACACTCTAGGTACCTATGCAGGGCTCTGCAGTTTGACTCCCAGGATGTCCATATTTTATGCATTAAGGTTCCTGAGACCACATGTACAAATTCCAACATGGTGGACATTCTATGGAAGTGTTAGATATGGGTCCGGGGTCAGCACCAAGGGTCGCTGTTGCAGGCTGCTATAAGCCGCAATTGTCAAGAAGACGTTCCTTGGATAGGTTCTAATCGCTATCCAGGCAATGCTGTCAGGTGGAGCTTGGTGTTCCGGGTTGTCCAATGGTGGGTCAGAGACAGACTGGAGGTGGGGCGGAGCTCTGAGGGTGACAGGGTGTTGAAGGGACTCGGCTTCAGCGACTTGGAATGGAGTGCTGCACCCGGTATGTTCCCATTGTCCCCAATTTGTCAGGGGAGCTGGCGATGGAGGAATGGAGGCTGCCAGCAGAAGGGGGCCAGAAGCCCCCCCTCACTACTTAACAATGGAGGCATTAGCGAGGGTCAATTGTTTGTCACACGATTCATTTGGGTTTTATACCAAGGCATCTCTAGATGTGCCTGTTACTCAGTTCTTAGTTCTAGGGTAGAGCAGCAGACGAGTTGGGACGTGATAGACATCCTGGAGGAGGGTTTGGAGGACTCAAGACTGTTTTATATTATAACTGGGGGAACTATTTACTAGAGGGGTATGTGTTAGACACTGGTCCGGGGTCGCCACTGAGGGTCGCCATTGTGGGCCGCTATAGGCCATGATGGCCATGATGCTGCAAACAAGGCCCGAGGGTAGGGCATTTGGCCTCAGCGACTCTAAAGGAGCGCTGTGCCCCTAGCTGTCTCTTGGCCCTCATTTTGGACTTACTGGGGTTGCCTTGTTGGGGTCAGGACTTAGAGGGTCATGGTCAAATTGATATGAGAGCTAAGGTACAATAAAGTAACATACAGGATATATATAGGGAGAAAGAATGAATGGAAGGGGACCCGGGCTGAAGGCCGAAGGGTCCGGAAGCAAAAGGAAACAAAGAGCGGGGTTGGCCACACAGCGGCCAGCAATGACTGAGGGTCAAAACAAACAATAACAGATAAATAAAGGAAGGAGCATAGGGCCACGGTAGCAGTGATGGTATCATAGCGGCACTGGACTTGGAGTTGGGCCAGAGTCGGGCATGGGAATGGTAGCGGCCCTGTAGGGGCCAAGTGGGCAGGGTAGAGGAGTTGCGCTGGGCATGGTGCCAGAGGTGGACTCAGGGTGGGAAGGTTGGTGTGGCTGTGGGGGAGTCGGCCAGGTGCAGGGGAGCCTAGGAGCAAGTGGGGGAGTGAGCAGGGAGTCCTCAGGGAGGATAGGGCTGAGGTCAGGGCTCGTGCTCACGCTCATGTAGTGGGAATGGGCTCAGGCAGCATCGGGACAGGCAGCTAACGGGCTGGAATGCACGGCCATGACAGTATGCACGTACATATAGTGGAAACAATTGGATCTGAAGGTAAACAAAGGTTACCAAGGGGAAGGGGAAGTAAATAGAAAAGAATCCACAGGACAAATAAGGAATAGGCAAAAAGCCCAAATTATGTCTGAGGTTTGTGGAGTGAGAGAATTAAAAGCCAACTGAATGGCAAGGTCTGGAAACGTCTATGAATAAGCAGGGGACTACAGAGAAAGACATCCGGAAAGGTCCGGAGCCCAGAAGTTGTAGTCCAGAAGATTGGGGTTGTAGAAAATATCAAATGATAAAACAATAAAGATTATCAAGACCAGAGGTAAGGTAGGAATGGGGAGGTACTGGAGGTGTGGAGACTGAAGGTAGGAAGGAGGGTGGATAGGCAAGTTGAGGTTTATCAACAACGAGCAGGTCCATCTCCTTTGAACAAGGGGTCCGAGGAGGTGGAGGTATGGTGGTGGAGGTCCGGAGGTGATGCAGATGTAGATGGGAGGCAGAGCAGGAGAGAGTCGAAGGAGGAGGTAGTCCTAGGGCCATTGGCATCGACCAGAGGCAGCAGAGAGAGATTGGGAGGGCTGGTGGAGGTCATAGGAGTCGTATAGGAATAGGGTGGAGGGAGGCAGAAGATCCAGGATAAGTCACCGAGCAACACCCAAATCCAGTTGCTGCACATGAGATGGGCATGTGAAGTCAAGCATTAAATTAGCCAGCCTGAAAAAGTTTCAGGGGGTGGCTCAGAGCACTAAGGACCCAAATCCAGCTGCTTCAGACCACATGATGTGGGGACATGTAGGAGATTAGCAGTAAGTCCGGCCTGAATATGAATTTGGGGGGTGACAGCTCATGGGCTGTTGGAAGCCTGGTGGTTAGGGTCACATGTGGATCATGGGCTCAATCCAATGTGAAGGGGGTGTGTTAGAAACCACCTCTGCCTAATGCAGGCATTTAGTGTAATGGTAACACACTCTAGGTACCTATGCAGGGCTCTGTGGTTCAACTCCCAGAATGTCCATATTTTATGCATTAAGGTTCCTGAGACCACATGTACAAATTCCAACATGAATGTGTTGAAATCTCTTTTTTCTTGGTATGCTGTGGACCATCCATTGAGTCCATTGGACCATATTTCTTGCACACAGACATTTCCTTGAAGGATTGCCTGATGCTTCCATTTTTGGAGTCCATGTTGATGGACACAGTCATGGATGGCTTAAAAGCCATGAGGACGAAATTTCTCTCTCTCTCTCCCCTCAGTTCACATATCTGGAACTGAGGTGAGACACTCTTGATCTAACTGCACAATGTAGTGATAGTGTCATATCCATACATACCCAATCCTGATCCGACTCCCGGACCCCCATCTTCACCACCTCTGGAGTCTTACCCTACTGCCATCCATTCCAATATTCACCTTCGGACCCAACACCACTCCCCCTCTTACTCCTCCACCCTTCCGTCCTTCTCCCACCCTACTTCCATCACTCTCCTACCCTATCTCTGTCCACTCCAATACTCACCTCAGACCAAACATCACTCCTCTTGCCACTCTCCTCTTACTCCTCACGACACCTCCACCCTTCCGTCACTCTCCTACCCTTCCATCCACTCTGATACTCGCCTTCGGACCTGACACCTTTCCTCTCCTCCACTCTCTCCCCCTCCTCTCTCCTCTCTCCTCCCTCTGACCCTCTTCTGCCAAACCTCTGCCAAGTTACGACCTTCCACCGTTGTCCCATACCCTGTACTCGGACACCGCTTGTACCTTTGCTCCAAGATTCTGTCATAGTTCCGACCTCGGACTTTGAACCTCAGCTTAAGTCCATTGCATTGGTGACCTCATACTATGTAAACACCATTGCCAACATTCCTTGGACTTTCAACCCCACCTCCGTAACCTCCGTAACCTCTGCAACCTCCAAGCTCCATGGATCATATTTGGTACTTTCGCTGATTGTAATGTATCTTTTGCACTTTCCCCTCATCCTTATTTGGACTGCTGCTTCTCTCCATTCTAGCCAGTTAGTCATCATCCCCACTTCACCTCATCCTCCTGCCCCTTTGGGCTTCGCCCTCCCTATCTCCTTTCAGATGTACCACAGGTTCTAACCCATGACCTTTTGGTGCTGCTCCGCTTCTATCATCCCTTTGTTTCTGTTCGGACACCTTTGTTCCGTTTCGGACCCCCCTTTGATTTCCTTGTGCTATCGTCTCCCTATTATATACAGGTGCTTGTACATACTCATTTTGGACCTTCAGTCTAAAATCGACCTGAAATACCCCCTAGAGACTTCCTGCTCGCTGCCTCTGAAATTAAGGACCAAATGGACAAACAGCAATGGCACAGCGCTCCGCATGAGTCGCTGAGGCCAAGGTCCTCCTTGCTAAGTCTCTGGTTCCCCTCTGGAATCGTCCACCCTCACCCAGTTCTAACAGATAGCTAACAATGTGTAAATATGTTACCAGTGCTTACATGACACTAGGTAACTACAATATATCCTATAGTTCACATATCTAGAACTGAGCGCTTACATGACACTAGTTCATATCTTCAATACTGTAAGGGGTTGGTGTAGGTTCCAACCCCAGTTAGCCTCAGTCCTCAGTTCATCGAATATTAAGCTGTATAGAGCTATGATTATTCAATGATGGGGAGGAAAAAAGCTTAGTTGCCTTTTCCCAAATTTCCACGTTATTGGAATTACATTGTTTGTACATGTTTAATGCAAGACAGATGAACAATAAGATAAGAAAGTAAAGGGTGGGGTTACCACTCCTTACAAATACAATGCACTGATTTGACCATTGATTTCCTGAAGTGTGTGCAGAGCAAATCAGAAAGGCAGTATAAACAAAGGGCAAAAAGGGCAAAAACAGTATGTACAATTTGTCTATTGTGGGTAATTAAGAGATGAGAAGGAAGCTAACTTCTCATCTTCCCAGTGGCCACAATATAGCGAAAACTTCCAGTGTTATGGAAATGGGCTTAGACTCCTATGGACCATGCACACAGGCAAGACACTTCCTCACTCCTCTTCACTTTATCCTTTGCCAAACCCCATGCCAAGCTTTCCCACTGGGTTTTGGTGCTGGCTGGGGGATTTGTTGATTTCCAAGGGATTTCCCTTGGCCATTGGATGGATGGATGGATGGATGTATTCATTTTAAAGTACGTAACCATGCCTATCGGCATATGCCGTACTATAGTGACTCGGGTGAAAAAAGTTTGGAGAACATAAGGATATGAAGAAAGGAATTTGTGTGACCTAGGAAGTATGAGACATCGAGTAATCAATGGTGTGAAGGAGAATAAAGTGAGATGAAGCAATAACACATAAAGGGGCATGCGACCCCTGCACTGAGATTGAACAACGGGTGAGGGAGAATGGAGGTGGGAAGAGGTTGTATAGAGCCAAAGAAAAGGACATGCGACCCCAGTGTTGGGGTCGCATGTTTTGCTGCTGTGTGCCTATGGTTAAGTCAATGTTTGAGTGCGCGGTTCTTGCGGGTGGGTGAGTTGGAGGGTGCTTTCACAGGTTTATGTCACGGTAGGCTGGTGAATGTTCCAGTGGCAGCGAAAGGCGATGGGTGTTGGTGGCATCTTGCTCATGCTTGTTGAATAAAGGCATGTGGCAGATAGGCCTTTGGTAGAAAGGGTAGTGGAGAGAAATGAAAGTGTTGGGGTGACGGCAGGACTTGAACCTGCATTCCTTGCAGTCAACTTTTTGTCGGCATATGGGGCTATCGTTGGCGCTACCACTATCGCGCCTCGTCACTAAGAGGTAGTGGAGAGAAAGATGAATCGGAAGGGTGTTGGGGTGATGGCAGGACTTGAACCTGCACTCCTCCGGCCTGCCCATGGACTTATGGAGGCTACCATTGGCGCTATCACTATTGCACCTCACCAACCCAAAAGGTAGTGGAGAAGAGAAAAAGAAGGAAGGGTTGGGGTGACGGTGGGACTTGAACCCACAGTCCTCTGGCCAGTCCCGTCTGGGCTTACGGAGGTCACCATTGGCGTTGCCACTATTGCGCTCGTCATCCCAAAAAGGTAGTGGTGAGAAGAAAAAGGAAGGGTTGGCTTGATGGCGGGACATGCACCCACGCTCTTGCATCTCTCCAGCCAGTGCGGCTCTGGGCTTACGGGGTTGCGGTTGATTGGCATTACCACGGTGGCCACGTCATCCTCCCTTCAGATGTTAGAGGCCTAATTAGTTTTAAACAGGGGCACCGCGTGAAGGTTTAGGCCCGTGCCAGGTGTTCGCTGTGGTAGCAGAACTCCCCCTCGACTGACATCCATCGTCGAGGCCCTTCCCTTGGCCATTACAACCTTGCATTAGATAGACACAAGTCATATGACATGTATGGCAAATGCCGAGATGTTTTGATCATTATTGAATACATAACCCACATTGTGATTATATCTGTCACTCAACTGTGCCATCACTTGTAACCTCACACCTGTAACCCTGGAACCATGTCCACCTCCCTATTCATCCTTTCCATGACAAAACCGCAGCGAGGAGGGCATTCCCATGCCCAACCTCCTGCTGCCCACTCCCATCCATCCAGCAGTTCCCTATCAGGAACTGTAGCCTATCCCACCTCCTTAGGAGAGGGATATGGTCCAGGCAGCTCCAGGATGCCTGGCCACACACCCACAGGTCCCACTTCCCATGGTCACCCTGTCAGGGATGCATCCAGGGTGGAAGGGATCTGGATGTAGCGCCTGGCAGAGGGACCCTCTCGGGGTGTGAAGCGGGTGTTGTTGTGGAGACAACTCCGTGTACCGCAAAAAGTCGGATTCTGCGGAATTTGGTCACCAACACACAGTACATATCCGCTGACGCTCCCGATACTCATTCTATCACTATCCAACACTCCATACACTCACTCCATATTTTTCCATATTTTCCCCATCATTCCCGACAACCCCAAGCAAAATTCCCATGCCCAACCATGCCCCCAATTTCACCCCCTCTCCAGACCTCCATACCCACACTCACAACCCAGCCGTTTTTCCACCCGATAGTGATGCTCTACCACCCTTCTTCACCCCCGGAGCATTTCCCAGAATGGCAATCCCATACCCGGATGGTTCAGCACGGAGTATACTCTCACGTGGTCTTGACAGCACCTGTCAATGGCCACATCTCAAGAAGTACTGCACAAATGGGACGAATAGGGGCTTGTTGGGAAGCTGGAGACGAGGAGGTTGCTGACGGGAGGATAGGCGGGCGCTGTGGCGAACTGTTGCGGAGTTAATTTTCACAATTCCCATTTCGGACCCATTGTCACATTTTCCCCATTCATTCATATTTCTTTTATTGTTTCTTTGTTCCCAATTGGATATTCATCATTTACGGTTGCCTAACGGCCCGTTTACATTCCCCCATGCCATTCATTCCATTTCAAACATATATAAACTAGATAACAGCTTGTACGTACTGAATAGACCCGTGAAGGGACAAGGAAAAGTTGCGTCCAAGTGGCAAAGACACCATCCACGACCCTAACGCCCCCTCTGAGCTAGTTGCTCACGTTTAAGACCCCTCACATCATAATACTCAGCCTTGACGTCCAAGAGAGATGTAGGTGAGTGTTTGTTTGAGGTTTTTGCAGACTCATTAGCACCCATGGACCAAAACCCGGCCCCACAAACCTCACCCGCGCACACTACCACCCTCCCCCTTCTCTCTGTCTTGAGTCTAGGCGATAGACCCATTACAGCGTGCATGCTGGGGAGCCCGATGTGGGACAGCAGTCCCTGGCCACTTATACTGAAGTGGAAAAGGTGAGAAGAAGGTTACTTCTTTGGTTCCCACTTCAGGTACCCTTATGTACATGCAGGTTGAGTCACATGACGAGTGCCACATCATCCTCAGAGACAGCCGCAGCCATCTGGGTGTGTCAGGGCAATAGCCCCGAACCCCGAGTCATATGTAAATTAGATACATATAGTCACGTGGGTAAGCGGGAACCTCCGGGTAACTGCTTACACACCACTGTAAAATACACATACTTGTATCACTTACGGCTTTGTGTGCTGAGCTACCCAAAGACCTCACACTTTTTTTAAGTGTATGAGGTGTGTTTTACAACACAACCCACAACAACTACATAATCTTAACATCTGACTCGGAAGCACCTATGGTGCCTAAACATGCCCACAAGGGCAAAGTCGCATCTGCAGCAACACTAAAAAGAAACGAGCGGTTCATTAAGAAACTGCAATCTCCCATCATGGGAGATTCAAACCAAAAGCTGTCGTCAGACGACGACGAGGATCAACATGATCTGGCATTAGCAACCACCTCAGGGCTGGTCCCTGAAGGTTTTAGAAACTTACGTGGAGTAAGTGCGGGGCCAAATACCCCAGAACTCCACAACATACCGATCTAACCCAAGCTGGGGAAGATCCCTCACCTCCTCACGAGGTGATCGACTTGTGTGAAAAATGCGTAAGCACCGAACGATCAGCCCAAAAAGCTGATCGGATAGAGTTGCAGGAAACTCCAGGGCCCCACTATCCCCTGGAGTCCCCCCTCACATTGTAGGCGGGCACAGCCGGTACCACACAAACGAGCCGATTATCGCGATTCTACCACCCACGTCAAGCATTCCACTTCCGAAACACATCTACCACTGTTCCAGATACCCCTTCCATGTTTCCCATATTTTTCGATTTTTTCAAGCCATTCCTGACCACGGACAACCATCAGTTTCCAAATTGGGTAACAGTCACCCGCATATTCCACCGCTTCCTCCATATCTCCATCAGTTCTCCACCGATCTGGACGAATTTGGTATCGTTGGAAAGCCCTTGTCAACACGAGTCGAACGATGTTACGAGCGACGGATTTGGTTCAGCGGTTGAGGCGATCGCCATGGTTCTTTATTCCTTAACAACGTCAATATTTCTTTGATATTGCTTTTTTTCTTAAGTGTTCCTTGTGGATCTGTTTCCGTCCTAAACCCGTCGGATCATTCGGATTTCCACGTATTTCTTTCATATTTATAGTTACCCTCTTTCCTGTATTTACAAAAAAGGACTCCCCCAAACAGAGAGAGGTGCTCCCCAACGAACATGAAGTTTTAGCAGACGTTACCAGTGCCCAGAGCGGCGAATACGAAGCCAAAGAGGCTCAAGACATAGTGCAGGGACAGAGTTCCCATTAGTTTGATTTCTAGTGAGATTTACGAGTTTTTCATTTTTATCACATTGCACCCGGACCATTTCCCCCCCCCCCTCCTCTTCATCCGAACCTCCCCTGAGCACTACCAACTCCGTGGCCCCCTCTCTTTCTCGTTAGGGTGGTAGATCCCTTGCCCCCTTGCAACATCCCCAAGTCAAGCCCCAAAGGCAGACAAAGGGAAACAAAGGGAAGAGCCCCCACGTCGGCTATCCGAAAAACTACTGGACTTGTTCCAGGTTCCGTCTGAATGGAGGACGGAAAGTGAAGACCAACTTCTTCTCAGGCTAAAAGCCCGAGGAGGCACAAAGATACGCCCTGAGAGCAGGGCCTCCCAGAGCGCGGAAGCTCCAAAAGAACTTCCGCTGTTTACACTCCCACACACCATGCCAGACAAGGCAAGGTCGCCAACCTCGGAGGAGGTCTCCGAGATAATGAAGAGGAGGCGAACTGAAATGAGGGAGTTCGCTGAGGAAGCCTTACGCAAAAGTAAGGAAAAACAGCGAACAGACCCCTCTATGAAAGGGAAGCACCCTCTGCAATGGCCTTGCCTAAACAAAGCAAGAGTGGAGTGTTCACTCCAAGAACCCATTCTGGAACCCCCAGAAGCAGAAATGTCAACTGGGGAGAGTCTCTGCTTGCCCAACCAAACTTCCTCCTGGAAAACCAGGAATCGCGCATAATAAACACGATAAACTCGATCCAAAAAAAGATCGAGGAAATGAACCATAATAGTACGGCTCATCTAGAGATAACTCTAGAAAGAATGGCCAACGCAATCGATGCGTTGACTGAAAAAATCAGCAAACAAACAAACTTGCTGAAGGAAATAAATTTCTCACAGAAGAGTGAGGAAACAAATAAACACCCCTGGACCACGGTCCAGGACATAAATAGAACTTGTGAAAAATTCACGAAAAGAACCACCAGTGAAAGCACACTGGAATATCATCAGCGACTCGACAGAGACACCAAGGAGATCCTTCTCCCAAGGATAGGAGAAGACGATGCGAAAGAAGGCATCGTTCAGAGATTAGGAGGAGAATTGGCACGTACCAAAGGTTTGGCCAAACGTCCACTTATGACGGACCTCTCGAACAGAGAGGTAACTCAATCACACCCTCTCAAAACAATGAGAGAATAAAAATACAACTTCAGGCGAATTCGCCTGAAACCAAAGAAACGCTGTGAGGAAGATTTCCCCCAGCAAAAACCCCCCAAAGGAGAGATCTCCATTGGATAGCGACCCCGCAAAGCAGGGAACAAGAAGAGTACCTGGAGAAATGGTATGAAAAGGCCATAAGAATGGCCGAAGTGAGAATACTCACTCCCTACCCAGAAGGAGTGAAGCCTGAAGCCCTAAAGAATGGGCCGGCATTTCCTGACAGGAAATGGTCAGGGAGAACGACATGGAATCGTTCTGGCAGTGGTTCACAGAACTACTGGGATTCCTCGCCTCGTGAGGATGCAAAGGTCCCCAATTCGACGAAGTCCACCTGGACTGCTTGATTCATGGATTAGGGGGGCCCGCGTTCGACCTCGGAATTAGACTCCGAGACGAAACTCTCCTCAGAGGAGACGAGGGCATGTTCCTCGAAGTTCTCAACATATTAATGAGAACTTTCATTAAAGCCTCTGCCGTGCTGAACGCGACAAAGAAGTACCGCAACATCAAATACGAAGTGGAAAAAGGCCTAAAACAGTTCTACTAGAACTGTCCAAAGCAGCGTCCCAGATGGTGACGCGCCAGACCAGGCGTCCTTCAACGCCAGGTTCTAAACTACATTCCCCTCGAATGGAAGAGGGAAATGATTGCTCATGATAGAATCAGAGCGGACTTCTCAAACGAGGAGATGTTAAAAGCAATATCTCGTGTAGAGAGATAATCGAGGCTGAAGATGTCTTCAGCCTACAAATCAGGTTATTATACCCGAACAACACCACGGCAACCACGAGCACGTAGAGCCTCCCATCAGGAAAAAGGCTGAAGAGCTGAAATCCAGATGGAAAGAGGATTCATCCTCGAAAAATTCGAGGAAAACTGACCAAAGTCAGTCCCAATTTGCGGCAAATGCGGCAAAATAGGGCAAATGAAAGATTGCCCAAAACATAATGGGCGATGAAAAACCAAGGCGCATAGCACCATGGAGATCACAATGCATGAAGAAGAGTCAAAGCTCAACAGATGAAACCAGAGAACAACTCTGGTAACTGTGGAGCATCAAGCTTCGAAGTAGAGGACCCATACGAGGACCTCAATACTCACCCGACTCAGAGGGTGAGGAAGTCAACGGGACCATAAGGATGGGCCCAATGTCAGTTGATCATGATGACATAAATTAAAAATCAAACTGGCAGTAGCATGCCAGTTAGAAAACAGGCAGATGAAAAGTCGCCGAAGCCTTTGGAAGCACCAAGAAAAGGCGCCTTGGGGAAATACACCAAGTACCCAAGGAAAACAAGGAGAAAGGGAAGAAGGACCAAAAGTCCATCGAAACCCAGTCCCCCTTGTTTGATGCGAAATTGCATCTCAAAAGACGGGAAAATACCCTGCAAACAGACTGCTCTCAACGAAGAGAACGCTAATGGCTCACATAAAAATAGCAGGCATAAAAGCCTATGCGCATTTGACAGTGGAGCTGAAACGGACGCTTTATACCGGACTTTGTCCGCGCAGTCCACATCCCAATTCTCCAATTGGAGAACCTGTCAGAGACCAGGACTCGAGACGAAGAAGTCTCCGTGGCGGAGGGCTTCGGCCTCAGCGACTTATGCCAAGAGCGCTGTGCCTAGTAACACGTCCGTGCCCTACTTACAACTGGCAATTAGAACTGAAGGGGGGTAACTCTAGTGATTTTTTACTGGGTAACCTATGTACAAGTGGATATATATATGGTTACAGCGGAGACGGTCCGCAATGGCGGAGCCGAACGGAGCGGAGCTAACGGGGTTTAACATTAGCCGACTGAATATTACGACGAGTCGGGTTCGGGGTTACGGAAAGGCAGGCGATAACCCAGAAACGGAAAGGAGGGATAAGCCCGAAGGTGGCTCTGCAGGGCAGGTGAGTGTATTGCCCAGCGGAGGCGGGAGTGCGCTAGCAGACGTCGGAGCTGTCGGAAGTCTTCAGGGCTCGTACTTAGGGAGGCGTGGTAATAAATTGAAAGGAGGGGTGGTGACCATCGGTACCGAGAGGATTGCGGAATACAGGAGCTCCGAAGTTAGTAAAGAGGAGCGGAGTGGAACGGAGGATTGGAGGGACGGAAGTCGATGGCCGGGAATGGATATGACACCAGTCATCCTTCAAATGGGGACGAAAGGAACAAGATCACAGATCCTGTTCGGAACAAACGTGGACGTTGAGATCAACGGCCACGTAGAAAAACACTACTTCGATGTAATTAACATCGACAGATACGACGCCATCTTCGGGCCCCCTGGTTAAACAAAAACCAGGTAAGCTTAGACTTCCGGTCCCACAAAGTGAGAACGGTGAACAAGGGCAACATAGACACCCTTGGAATAAGCGAAGACCGTGTGACGAGATCACACAGATGGAAAACTCGAGCAAGAGCTCGAGAACAACCAAAAAAGAAGCCCCCCTGACAGGGAGGATTGAAACACACCTCAGGGTAATCAAAAGAAAATACCCTGAAGGTTGGCCCAATCCTAGTCCGGAAGGACTAGAACTTCCAGACGTACCACACCTGGAAGGTCTCTCCATGAACAACCCGAGTTCGAAATACTCAGGGAGTGGTGGAGAGAAAAATTTGAAACCGTAATGGCGCCAGCGCCATTAGAAATGCCTCCCTTGAGGGAGGTGAACCATCGAATCCCGTTGAAGGATCCGAACAAGAAATTTCGGGAAAACACCCCGAGATGTCCTGCAGCACTGCAGGAAGCACTAGCGACCAAAATAGATCGCTATGTAAAAGCAGGATGGTGGTATCCGCAACAGCGAGCGAGCATGCCCGCTACTGTGCATCCGCAAAGCAGATGGATCTTTGCGCACGGTAATAGACACGAGGAATCGTAACTCAAACACGATCCTCGACGTCACACCAATGCCAGACATGCGACTGATCCAAGAATCAGTGCCAGAGCAACATACCGATCCAAGATCGATATGTCGGACGCGTATGAACAAATACGCGTGGATCCAGACGACGTCCATAGGACGACATTCTCACCCCACGGGACGTACAACTCGAACACGATGCAGCAAGGAGACTGCAACGCTCCCTGCACCTTCCAGCACGCACTGACCTGGGAACTACGAGGAGAAGTAGGCAGACGCCTACACGTCTGGTTCGACGATATATTCACCAGCACAAGCTCGGTGGAAAACCACAATAAAGCACTATTGTGGTTGTTCACTCGCCTAAAAGGGGCGAAATTCTACATAAGCCGGAAAAAATTCCAGCCATTTGCCCCAATCCTAGACGTTCTAGGAAGCCGTGGACGAACAGGGCATCCACGCTCAAGCGGATAAAATGGAAAAAATCCGCAACTGGCGAGAGCCAGTAGACCACACAGGAGTCCTAAGATTCCTGGGAATGGTAGAATATCTATCGATATTCATGCCAAACGTCAGCGGTTACACAGGACCACTGCAAACAATCTGCTCAAACAAGCAGA
>NW_024067542.1:0-17913 GCF_015039405.1 Cantharellus anzutake | reverse complement strand
CGTTCTGCTTGTAGGGGGTTTCGGTGAGAGCCCTTACCTACGCGAAGTTTTACGCAGCAGGTTTGAAGGTGGACGGGGGAGATGCAAGGTCATGACGGCGAACGACGCTACGTACGTACATGGTCGAATTAATGCAAGTCCTTGAGCTGAACTAGATGCTGGTCTGGCAAAGCGCGAAAGCTGTTTCAGACGGAGCTGTAATATATCACGCTACACAAACGGTCAAAGCTAGAGCATGCAGATTCCAATTTGGGATAGTAGGGGAATACCGTACGATGAGAACGTTCCAGAGCACAGATCAAGAGATTGGGTGATTGGACGGGATGGCGTGAAGTGGATGAGCAATAAATGGTATCCCATGGTTGAAAGAGTGAGTCTTCTTTCGTTATGAGACATGCATGTATTGAATTTTTGTAGGGCGACGTTATTATGGCTGAGGATGGCGTATCAGAAAACATGTACAACGTTTATCACACCTCAAATCCTTCACTCGGGACATTCTCGGAAAGAATCTATGCCTTTACCCTATCAGATGAAGAAGGGCCCTATTGGGCCTTGGATCCAGACGGTAAGCGTTCACACGATCTGTGTCTCCATCTCACTGACCATTTGTGTAGGGAAGCCCGAGTATGGAATTGAATGTGTCTGCGAGATCACTGCAGATTTGAGCAATCTAAGAGGTGGCTTGGTAGAGAAGATCTCGCGAGAGCAAGGAGGGAAGTATTGGCTCCTCGATTATAATGTGGTCATTGAATTTGGAGACACGGAACTTCGTGCCTATTTGGAGTGGACGGAGAACGTAAGTCCCCCGTGTTCTTCCCGTCGCTTATGAGTGCTGAATGTTGATGTCCGCATAGGGGGAAACAAAGCGTGGCCAGGCTTCTCTCATACCGGACTCCTTTATGTAGACCGTTGCTTTCCCCCCTCCCCTATTCACTTGGATTTTCATTCTTGTTGGGCCTTACTGCAATACTCATGCACTTCGCTTTGAAAGATTGGACACGTCATGATGAGTCACTGCTTTCCATGTACCAGTAATACATGTAATGGCTCTCCACGGAAAGTTCTTGCGACTGTTGCGATGTCTAAGCTCTTTCTCAGCAGAACAAATGCGGCGAACTCGGCAATTTACTGGTGCTGACAAACCCAAATGTAGCTCATCGAGCCATATGCATCAGAACGGGACGGAGGCGAGCATACGGTCATCACGGCTGACAAAAATATCACTCGAAGGACAACCATGAAGGCGTTCTTCGAGCCATTCGTGAAGCGGATTGTTGAATCTCTGAGGGAACAAAGGTCTGGTATCAACTGCGAGTATATTCTGCTCATCGGAGCTTTGGAGAGAGAGGATTTTAAGAGACCACAGACAGATGTTCGACTACCACTGTAAATGACTCTACGTGAGTTTCGACTCCCATCCAATTTCCGCCGTTTTTCTCAATGAACATCTTTCGCAAATCTAAAGCAGTGTCTGATTGTGTGGTTATTTGGCATGTCACGACCCCGATCGCGCGAGCTTGCCGCCTCCAGCATGGGAGCATTGCATATATATGTGCCGTATGATTCAAGAATCTGTGTACAGTGAGCGATCATCCTTCAAAGAATTTGATGGATGGGGAAATATTGCCGGCGTGTGGCACCGATCGTCAAGTGTGTAAGTTCGAAAATCACAGTGAATGGCATGATATAGCGGTCATTGGTCCATTGCAGGGGACGTCTTTCCGCGGATGAGGGCATTCCATGCAGATACTTTCTTCCGGAATCACAAAAACTCTATCCTCTGATCTTGGTCGTATCACCAGTGTTATGCGTGCTTGTATTTATACTCTACGCACATGGGAAGAAAGAGCCGTACTACGGAAATGATTCTGCCGGTGCACATCGTGAATGTTCAAGTACTTGTCATGTTTGTCCATGGTCAACTTTTCTGATTGTCCTTAACTTTGGTGTGTCCCAGCGCGCAGTCAAATACTCTAATTTGCTTGAAGCTTCGATTCAAGTTTGAGACCGGGGCCTCCGTGACAGTTTTTCAGTAGGAAATATTCGCCGTGGCCCCAGTAGATGATTTAAATAACGATTGTGTACATGTAAACAGCGGAATACGCATCACATATATTGCGAGCGTCTACATCAGCGAATTCGGGATGAGTTCAAGTTGAGCCTGGCTCCTGCGCGTCTCTCACTACATTCGAATGGCATCAACGAGGGCATTACAGGACATGGAATATTCACGCTCACACCGGTCCATTCAAGATATGCTTGAAGTTAACTAAATCGGATAGTAGATTACAAGATAGATACCATAATCTAAGATCTAATCGTCAGTATTTTTTTAATTCCCGGCGTTCCGCATGTAGCGCTTGCGCGTATCTCATTCCCTTATTATTCTTGTCTGATATCTGTTATTACCTTAACTACTTATACCGCTGTGCGGTTACAATATCAACGTGTCGTTATCCGAGTCCCCGCTGAGAGCTATATAACAACAATATCGCTGTTAGCAATCCAGGTGCTTGCCATGTGGTTGCACCCGCCTCGAGGGGGGCCTCCGCTACCCGGAGGAATGATATCGTACTTCAGACCCTTGCACAGGCGACATCCAGCAGGATGTCAGTGTTGCCCGTTATACACGCCGAGTTCTTGTGAATGATGCCTGCTGTCAAAGCGTCTTTCGTGACATTTAGGCTTCGTTCGGTAACAGGTTTCCTTAGCCTGTTTCTTCCAGTTTTTCAATTCAATATTTACCCATTTTTTTCTACCTAAAGAAACAGGAAGAAATAGACCAAAGAAACCTGTTTCTTCATACCGAACGAAGCCTTAAGGAAGACTGGAGGGGACTCACAGTGAACTTTCGTATCTATGCTGCAGATTGACCTCTTCTTGGAGGTGAGTGGCCAGCTGACGGCTCTATGCCGGTGGTCACAAACGACGCGCGCGTATTAAACGCTTCATTCATTCTAATGCAGTGACGCATCGACGATTTCTGATGGCCATCCTTCAATCACACTAGAAGCACGACCATCCCGATGAGGGAACTTCGTGTATTAGCGGAGCTGGAAGAAATCATTGGCACCTCAGCGCGGCTTGTCGATGTGCCAGGTGACTAGGTGATCTTGCCTCACCATGGAAGTGCTACGCTCGGCGTAGTGTACTTCCCTGGGTACCTGGTTCTGGCTTCGACAATTCACGAAGTGGTCAGCCGAGCTTTGTCAGGAAGGCGAACATTCTACGATAAATCGGACCCTGCCACGGCAGCCATTGCTCAGATCATCGCTGAGCGACACGACAAGGATAAAGCGGCATGATAACCGTTCGCATGCCAAACCTGGATTGCTCGGGATTTCCGTCACAAACAGAGTAGGTTCAAGCACGCTTTTGCGGACACTCTGAAAGAAGACAGTACACTTCCACATGGATCTCTGTACACCCATGCCTCCGATCTATTCATTCAGCCATCCAAAGCGTTTTGAGGGCAGAACTACTCTGATCATTATCGATGGGCTAGACGAATGTGAGAAGCGAGACGCGAAGAGCATTTCGTTCTCGTTGCACCGACATGCGGATCCTCGCAAGTCATCCGGAGCATTATATCGTTGAGAAGCTGTTGCATGCTGTACGAGGTCGATGGTGCGATGATCAAGCAAGACATCGGTTTGTACATGGAGTTGTTCTTAACGAAATAAAATTGCTGCAAAGAAGTAGGGAAACCCAACCTGTTCATTTATCGGAAATGAGCATGTCCTAGATTCGGAGGAGCAACTTGATATTGTTATCAAGCTCTGCAGGGGGGTTGTTGATAGCCCGATACTACTTGGAGAGTCAGGACGAGCAGCATTGGAGAACTATTCATGTTCAACGGTCCATTCAGATTTTACGCCTTCAGACATCGAAACACTGACGGGGACTGAGTCTCCCTTCCACCGGAGATTCAGAGAGGCGCCCATCGGCTATTCCTTAGGCGCCCAGAAGCAGCTAGGCACGATCACTTGCCTGATTTGGAATTTGGGATACCTAAATGAATTCTGGAAGCGGAAGAATGGAAGGAGGCTATGTAAAACCAACTTGAGTAAGAACCAATTTGCCCTCTTCACGCCTTCTCACTGCCCTAGCGCTTCAAAAAAGACCCAAGAAATCAACATGGTGAAGGCTTTCGCAGCAGAACCGTGGTCGGGCAAGCATAAAATTATACTAGGATTCGATATCGGCACGACGTTTTCTGGCGTATCATATGCATATCTCTTTCCAGAGTGCGTTTTTGTGTGCTTCACGGTCATGGGATATGTGGTGTATTGCTAAGCTCTACCTCGTCATGTATGCACTGTATAGTGGTCCACAGACAGTTGCGAGGGTCAATGCATGGCCAGGGCAGGAAGCCCACAAGGGGGAAAGTAAGATCCCGACCTTGTTGTGGTACAACAAGAATAAGAAAGTAAGTGGAGCTCACTATCGCGTGAATGTTGTATACACATCTTGTGGGCACCCTCCCACTCTCTCTTCGTGATCAGGCCACCGCGTTTGGCGCCGAGGCACTAACCGCCGAGACGCAAGATGAGGCGGAGGACAATGGTTGGATCCTTGCAAGGCATTTCAAGCTTCACCTACACCCTCAAACAATGAAAGAGAAGCATAATCTGACCATCGATCGTATGTTCTACTGGCTATTGGCTCTAGTGCTGCCATAATTTGCTGATTGGCTCAATTCGGCGCAGCCCTGCCGGAGGGCGTTCCCCTTTCTACGATATATAGGGACTTTTTTGGGTATCTTATCAGACACACACAGGACGCATTCACGGACCGTGTTCTTGATGGGGCTCGTGTGTGGAAGACGTATTTCCCCTCTGCCGATATTGTCATTGCTCACCCGAATGGATGGGGCCTGAGGGAACAGGAATTTATGCGTAGAGCTGCCGTGGCGGCTGACGTTGTCCCTCAGTCGGAATCGCATAATCGGATTTTCTTTGTCACTGAAGGAGAAGCTTCTGTTCATTACTGCATGTTTCACGCCAATTTGGCACCACAATTCAAGGTGAAAGATTTCTGGGATAATCGCCATCCCAAAGTTCATTGATGCTCAATCGCTTCATATATATTAGCCAAACGTGAAGTTTGTTGTCTGCGATGCTGGTAGGTGGTTTGAATCATTTCCATTGAACAGCTTGCTAAGTCGGGACCTGCGACAGGTGGATCGACAGTCGATACAACCGCGTACTCCGTGTCAGAAGTCCGTCCCCAGCTTCAGCTTCGCGAGGTCAAACCATCGGCTTGTATTCAAGCAGGTGGCATATTCGTCAATAAAGCTGCCGAAGAGTACTTCCACCGCGTATTCTCAAACCCCGAAGCAAACCTTCCGCCAGATGAAAGTAGAGACTTTGTCAAGAAGGCTATAGATGACTTCGAGACGACCGCGAAGAAAGCTTTCAAGGATATAACGACTAAAGGGAGCGTAGACATAGGCCAGACCCGATACACCAACCCAGCGGTTGGTGTGAAGCGTGGACGAATGACGCTCGATGGGTAAATCATTTTCGTCTTTGCACACGACCATCACAATTGACAAGCATATCACCCGAAGGACGACTACGAAGACGTTCTTCCAGCCATTCGTGAAACAAATTGTCGACTCTTTGAGAGAGCAAATGTCTGGTATCAACTGTGAACACATTCTGCTTGTCGGAGGCTTTGGAGAGAATGCGTTTTTAAGAGAAACGCTTAAGAAGACGTTCGAGAGCAAACACTGCCAGGTCGTCACTGCAAATGATTCAACGTGAGTTTCGACTCTTACCCTATATCCTGTTCCTCTCAAGATCTTCTCGCAGGTCTAAAGCAGTGTCAGATGGTGTGGTTATTTGGCATGCTACAACCTCAGTCATTGCACGAGCT
Source organism: Cantharellus anzutake (assembly GCF_015039405.1). Lineage (NCBI taxonomy): Eukaryota > Fungi > Basidiomycota > Agaricomycetes > Cantharellales > Hydnaceae > Cantharellus > Cantharellus anzutake. The sequence goes on along the minus strand of NW_024067542.1, from coordinate 12,030 downwards.
TGCCGCTTCCAGTATGGGAGCATTGCATATGTGCCGTACGATTCAAAGAATCCGCGGCACAGTGAGCGGTCAACCTTCAGAGGAATCGATGGGCGGGAAAATATTGACAATGTGTGGCATCCGATCGTCAAGCTTGTAAGTTCGAGAATTACATTAAATGACGTGACATAGCGGTAATTTTATTGTAGGGGGACGTCCTTCAGCCAGATGAAGGCGTCGCGGAAGCTTTCTTCCGGAATTACAAAACTCCTTCACCTGATCTCGGTCGTATCACCAGTGTCATGTTCGCTTACACTCTAAACGGGCAGAAGGAGCCGTACTACGCAAAAGATTCTGCCGGTAGATATTTTGTGGATGCTGTTGGCTGAAAGGCTGATATCACTGTCTAGGAAATCTTGTATCGGGGATTGAAGACGTTTGCACCATTTCTGCGGATCTGAGTGGACTATCTGGGGCCCTCGAGGAACGTTGGGGATCCGAGGGAAGATATTGGCGATTGGATTACAAGATTGGTATCCGATTTGGTGGAACAGAACTTCAGGCATATCTTGAATGGGTCGAAGATGTGAGTGTAAATATTCCGTACCTTCTGACACTTTGTTAATGCGATCCCAAATGTAGGGAGTGACACGCACGAGCCAGGCTCAACTCATCCCGAATTCGCTGATGTGAACGTGATCATGCTTCGCAATGAGTTCAATTTGTCTGTATCATGTAATTGTTGCATCCTGTGATTTCATGCATCTATAATATTATTCGTGTCAGTACTGAGCCATGATGAGACCATGCAGCGAGACTGATGCAAATGGAGAGGATCGATTGTTGACCTCATTTCCATCAGATATTACCAATAGTTGGGGGATCCTACACATTGTCATATCCGTGCATACCCGATCCCGCCCCGACTTCCGGACCTCCTCCTTCCCACCTCCGGAATCCTACCCTACCGCTGTCCATTCCGATATTCACCTTCGGTCCTGGCACCACACCACCCTTTACCTCCCATGCCACCTCCACTCCTCCGTCACTCTCCTGTCCTATCTCTGTCCGTTCCGATAACCACCTCGGACCGAACACCACCCTCTCGCCACCCTCCTCCTACTCCTCCTCATACTCCTCCGCTCCCTCCTCACAACACCTCCACCCTTCCGTCATCCTCCTACTCTTCTCCCGTCTGCTCCGATACCCACCTTCGGACCTGACACCTCTCCTCTCTTCCTTCCCCTCTCTTCCCTCTGGTCCTCTTCTGCCGACCTCCTGCCAAGTTACGACCTCCAGCCACTGACCCGTACTTTGTACTTGGGCACCGCTTGTACCTTTGCTCCGAGCCTCTGTCATATTGAAATTATGAACTAGTCGCGAATTAGCGCTCAGTTCCAAAGATGTGAACTCGTATTATTAGTCATTACCTAGTCATGAATTAGCGCTAGGAAATATGTACAAGATTAGACAATATTCCAAGTGATGAAAAGGGAGTCTCACCTCAGTTCCAAAGATGTGAACTGAGGAGAGAGGAAAGAGAAAAATCGCGCGAGGTGGCTTTTAAGCCATCCTCGACTGCGTTCATCAACATGAATGCCAAAAGTAGAAGCATCGGGCAATCCTTCATGGAAATGCCTGTGAGCAAGATGTATAGTCCGACGGACTCAATGGACGGTCCACAGCGTACCAAGAAAACAAGGATTTCAACATGTCATAGTTCCTACCTCGGACTTTGACTCCACCTTGGTCTTAGTCCATTGCATTGGTGACCTCATACTATGTAAACACCATTGCCAATATTCCTCGGACTTTCAACCCCGCCTCCGTAAGCTCCGCAACCTCCGAGCTTCGTGGATCATCTTTGGCACTTTCGCTGCTTGTAATGTATTTCTCGCGTCTTCCCCTCATCCCTATTTGGACTGCTGCTTCTTCCCATTCTAGCCAGTCAGTCATCATCCCCACTTCCCCTCTGGGCCTTGCCCTCCTTACCTCCTTTCGGACGTATCACAGGTTCTGCCTTATGATCTTCGGTACCGTTCCGCCTCTGTCATCCCTTTGTTCCCGTTTGGATGCCTTCGTTCCGATTCGGTTCCCCTTCGTTTCCTTGTGCTTTTGCCCCCTCCATTATATATATCGGCGCTTGTACATACTCGTAGGAGGCTCAGTCCAAAATCGTGTTGAAATCTTGGTTTTCTTGGGAGTTATAGTGCGCTGTGGCCAACTCACAATGTGATGTTGAGCTAGCGGCACTATATTTCCTTTCTTGGTATTCCTGCTACCAAAGTCAGTGCGCCATTGAGGCGACTGCTTATAAAAGCAGTGAACAATTTTTCACTTTCGTCTCCCTCAGTTCAACAACGATTGACTGAGGTGAGACTGCGCTTTTACCACACATTTATCTTGTCACTCATGTACCCTCATGTGCCCTAGCATAAAACGCTAGGTAATTAGTTCCAATCTAATTAGTTCAACAACGATTGACTGAGTGTAAAACGCTAGCGTAAATCGCTAACATCCTAATAAATCGACCTGAAATGCCCCCTAGAGACTTCCTGCTCACCTACTGTGAAATTAAGGACCAAATGGACAAACAGCAATGGCACAGCGCTCCGCTTGAGTCGCTGAGGCCAAGGTCCCTCCACACTAAGTCTCCGATTCCACTCCGGAGTCATCTGAATCCGCCCGTCTCTAACACACATAACTTCTGCATCACAACATCTATGGAGAGTGCTCTCCAGCTGCTATACTGCACATATGGGGCATAATAGGAGGGCTAATGCAGGAGCTATAGTACAGAAGAGTACAGAGTAAGAAATGTAACAACTAGCTAAAAACAATGATACTAACCTCAGTCTCCGTAAATGAAGAACTGAGGGGAAAAGGAAAGTAGAGCAAAAACAGTATATACAATTATATACTGTACTAACACGACCAACAACCGGTCACGCGTCACACGAAGGTCTTGGATTGAATTAAAAATCAATCAATTGAATTGATTGGGAGCCTCGGCAATTCCCGGAGGCCGTGGGAACCAGTTGTTGGTTGTGTGAGTACAGTACATTGTGTCACAAGGCAAATACGGATGTAAGAGAGATCATGTGGTGTTGGTTGGTAAGTCACGGGTCGTTGTTACTCCAACAGGGGATTGGGCTGGCTCAGTTGGGTTGGCATGTTTGCAGGCAGCAAACATCAGCAAACCTGAATACAGTGTTTAATTTACCTGATATTAAAAATTAAAAATTAAGAGCATTGACTCTGGCATCATGTGACTAGAGTCCCTACCCCAATGTGGTACTACACACCAAGGGTATATAGCCAAATCAATATATAGACCAAATTTAGGGATATAAATACAGTTAATCTGAAATTACTTAGGGAAAATGGGGGGGAAATGGGGGAGGAAATTTGAAGGGGGGAATGGGGGGAAATTTGGAGGGGGGAAAATGAGAGGAAAATGAGGGGGAACTGGGGTTTCTAAAAACTTGAAAAAAAGTCAGGGAAAATTAAGGAAAATTCAGAAAATGGGGGACTTTCTAAAAAAGGAGAATGTCCAAAAAATCAGGGGAAATTAGGGGAAAAATCGGAAATTTTGGGGTGTGATATTTCAGGAAATTAGGAATAATTGGAAAAAAAATTAAAATCATTTTTTTGATAATTCAATGTGCATTGGAAAGTGCCAAAGTGGGGCAATGTAGCAATGTATGTTTCAGTGTTAAAAAAGGATCCCACCATGCTTTGGTGAGCCAAATAACCATGGCTTTTTGACCATGGGAAATTGGGTGTCAAAGGCTTGGATGATATCAGAAGGATACATCAGCTTTTTGTTTGCTTTATTGGGCAGTATTTTTAATTTACTTCATTTGGAACACTTTTTAAAACTGATTTATACCCTACATAACATGCATGGTTACATTGCCACACTTCAGTGCTTTCCAATTCACATAGAATCATCAAAATTGGTTGAGTTTTGAGCAAGAAATGAGATAAAAGATAAAGTGCAAATTTTTGAATTTCAGAGTTTTCCTCAAATTTTGTAAATAGCAATAAACAAATAAGGTGCTGATTTTAGTAAACACAAAAGGTATATGAGCTCTATGAGCCTACTGAGCCCACCAAGCCCATAGAGCTCATAGAGCTCATAGAGCTTTTGTCATATCCATCCACAGCCATCACCCTCCACCACCTCCAGCCCTTCTGGATTGCCTCCACTCCTTTGTCACTAACCTCGGAGCCTCCAGTTTCTGCAACCTTCTGGTTACCCCAATGGTCACTGTCATATCTGTACAAACTCGATCCCAGTCTGACTCCTGGACCCTCCATTTCACCACCTCCGGAGTCCTACCCTATCCCCATCTGCTCCGATATTGTCAGGGCACATACCCTGACTTAGCCTGGACCCGGACCCGCATCCGGACCCACTCCACTTCCCACACGTGCTTCCTGTGCCGCATGCTCCGGTCCCCGGATCCTGCCTTCATGTGACTTCCGGGTATCCCCGGAAGTTTTCCTCATATTGTGGCCACTGTGGGTCAGTGAGAAGTAACCTTCTTCTCACTTTCTTACCCACAGCAGATTGTGCCCTGGACAGGGCTGTTTACAGTTAGGTTGTGGGTTGTAGAGAGAGGGGTCATGGGGACCTGGGGTTCGTCCCCTGACAGATATTCACTTTCGGACCGAACATCACCCCTCTTGCCACCCTCCTCCTCTCACTCCTCATCACTCCTCATCACCTCCACCCTTCTGTCCCTCTCCTACCCTACCTCCATCTGCTCCGATATTCACCTTCAGACCTGACACTGTGCCTCCTCCACTCCTCTTCCCACTCTTCTCCCTCCAACCCTCTTCTGCAAAACCTCTGCCAAGTTACTGTTAGAACTGGGCAAGGGTGGATGATTCTGGAGGGGAACCGGAGACTTAGCAAGGAGGGACCTTGGCCTCAGCGACTCATGCAGAGTGCTGTGCCATTGCTGTTTGTCCATTTGGTCCTTAATTTCAGAGGCGATGAGCAGGAAGTCTCTAGGGGGCATTTCAGGTCGATTTTAGACTGAGGGCCTAAAACGAGTATGTACAAGCACCTGTATATAATGGAGAGAGGTGAAAGCACGAGGAAACAAAAGGGGGTCCGAATCGGAACAAAGGTGTCCGAATGGGGACAAAGGGATGACAGAAGTGGAGCGGCACCGAAGGTCATAGGTTAGAACCTGTGGTACATCCAAAAGGAGATAGGGGGGGTGAAGCCCAGAGGGGCAGGAGGATGAGGTGAAGTGGGGGTGATGACTAACTGGCTAGAATTGTCAGAGACCAGATTCGAGACGAAGGAATGTCTCCATAACGGAGGGCTTCGGCCTCAGCGACTTCTGCCAAGAGCGCTGTGCCTAGTGACACGTCCGTGCCCTAACTTACTGACTGGCAATTAGAACCTAGGGGGGGTAACTCTAGTTGATTTTACTACTGGGGTGTAACCTATGTACAAGTGGGATATATATATGGTTACAGCAGAGACGGGTCCGCAATTGGCGGAGCCGAACGGAGCGGAGCTAACGGGGTTTAGACATTAGCCGACTGAATATTACCGACGAGTCGGTTCACAGGGTTAGTGGAAAGGCAGGCGATAACCCAGAAACGGAAAGGAGGGATAAGCCCGAAGGTGGACTCTGCAGGGCAGGCGAGTGTATTGCCCAGCGGAGGCGGGGGTGCGCTAGCGGACGTCGGAGCTGTCCGGAAGTCTTTGGGGCTCCGTACTTAGGGAGGTGTAGGTAATAAACTGAAATGAGGGGGTGGTGACCATCGAGGGGTGCTGAGAGGATTGCGGAATCCGGGGGCTCCGAGGTTAGTGAGGGAGGAGCGGAGTTGGAACGGAGTAATCGGAGGGACCAGAAGTCGATGGCCGGGATGGATATGACAGTATCCCCTTCTTAGGCCTGAACCCTTGAAGGCCCAGAATTAGTTAGATGAAGGGAGCTGCACTTACAGGAAGGAAAGCAAATGAGGAAATAAAAATGAAAACGGAAGTGAGGAGCGGAGGGGAAAGGAGAAATGGGAGAGGAGTCGGGGTTCCTAAGGAGCTTCGGGTCCAGGCTTCGCTGGATACCGAGAGTGGAACGCTTCGACGAGGTCGGAGGCGTGATCGAGTTCGCCGGCAAGGAGCCATTGTGTCTCCTTGTCGGTCCCTTCATAGCCTAGCCACTTGACCAAGTAGAGCAGCTTGTTGCGTCTACGTTGGTCGATCTTGGAGTCGAGTATTTCCTCGATCTTGAACTCGATCTCACCTTCGATTTCTACGGGAGGCGGAGGTGGCTGGTGGCGGTTCGGAATGGTGTTCGGGACGGATGGTTCGATCTGCGAGACATGGAATACCGGGTGAATGGCTCGCATGTTTTCTGGCAGGCGGAGAGTGAGGGAGTGGGTTCCAATGCGGGCGATGATCTCGAATGGGCCGAGGTTTTTTTCGGAGAGCTTTTTGGAAGGTCGAGTGGAACGGAAGTACTTGGCCTTTACGTAGACCGAGGTTCCTACTTCGAAAGCTGGGGCAGGGCTCTGTCGAGAGTCTGCTGGGCCCTGATAACGGATCTGAGCGAGATGCATTTCCTCGCGAAGGAAGTGGTGGAGGGAGTCGAGGTCGACGGAGTACTCTTGGGCGCGTACGATGTCAGGTCTCGCTCCGGGTGAACGGTGATGTTCGGATGGTAGCCCTTGTTGGCGAAGAATGGGGAGACGCCCGTGGTGGCATTCGGAGCGTTGTTGTATGCGAACTCTGTGAGAGGCAGGAGTTCGGACCAATTGTCCTGCTGGTAGTTACTGTAAATGCGCAGGTACTGCTCGAGTGTCTGGTTCATCCGTTCGGTCTGACTGTCTCCTTCCGGGTGATAACTGGAGGTGAAGTGGAGGCAGATGTCGAGGGCCTTACCAAGTGAACGGAAGAAATGAGAGACAAACTCTGGACCCCTGTCGGAGGTGACGTGGGATGGAACTCCGTGCTTGGAGAATACATGGAGGAGGAAGAGCTTGGCCAGTTCCGGAGAGGTGATGGTATCGTGGGTAGGGATGAAGATGCACTGTTTGGACAGGCGGTCCACGACGACCAAGATGGAAGTGAATCCGGAAGAGGAGGGTAGCTGTTCGATGAAATCCATGGAGATGGAGTTCCAAGGACGTTCGGGGATGGGGAGTTGTTTGAGTAAGCCGTAAGGCTTATGACGGGGGACCTTGGTGTGGGCACACGATGTGCAGGAGGATACGTAACTCTTGACGAAGTTACGGATGCCCGGCCAGGTATACTCACGACGCACTAGATCCAGAGTCCGGTTCTGCCCGAAGTGTCCGGAAAGTTGGTGGTCGTGTTTGTCTCGCAAAACGCGAAGACGGAGGTCGTTAGAATCCGGCACGTAAATGCGGTTGTCCAGCCTTAAGAGGCCTTCAGCATCAACGGACCAGCGGGAGTTGGGGAGGTTGGGGGAAGCGATATGAGAAGAGATTGAGGTGTCGGAGGAGAGGGAGGTTAGGATGTCTCAATGAAGAGCCTCTGTGTCGACGAGTACGGCTGCTCGGATTACTGTGGCAGCTAGGAACGTGGCTCGTAAGGACGCAGTGAGCTGCTCCGAAGTGAAGACCAGTCAGAAGTTCTGTGGGTTGACGCGAGCGTAGTCCATATCCCCTTCTTTGGGATAGACGTCCCAGCGTCTTGTCAACGCATCTGGTTTAACTCCGAGTCTTCCAGGACGGAATCGGACTGTCATGTGGAATTGGGAGAGGAACTCTGACCAGCGGGCTTGCCGCCGGGTCAAGAGTTTGGTGGTGGAGAAATACTTGAGGTTCTTGTGGTCGTGACGACGTCGATTGGGGTTCCTGAACCTTCGAGGTAATGATGCCATGATCGGAACGCATCATGAATGGCGAGGAGTTCCTTGTCATGGGTGTCGTAATTGAGCTCCGGTGCCGAGAGTGTTCTAGAGCGGAAAGCGATGGGGCGAATCTCTCCGTCATCACAGCGAATGGAAAGGATTCCGGAGATCGCGTAATCGGAGGCGTCAGTTTCTACAATGAGGGGGGCGTCGGGTAGCCAATGTGTGAGGATAGGAGCGGAGGTGAAGGCTTCTTTCAAGGTGTTGAAAGCAGAGCGGCAATCGTCAGAGAATAGCCAGGGGGCTCCTTTACGCGTGAGGCGCGTCAAGGGGACCACAATGTCGGAGTATTGGTGAATGAAACACCGATAGAAGTTAGCGAAGCCAAGGAAGGATTGGACATCCTTGACTTTACGGGGCTCGGGCCAATCTTGGACGGCTTTGACTTTCTCGATGGACATGGTGAGTCCGGAAGGAGAGAGGCAGTAACCGAGATATTCCGTAGTGTCCGTATGGAACTCGCATTTCTTCGGATTGGTGTATAGGCCGTGTTTGCGGAGTCTCCTAAGAACTTCTCGGACATGCTCCTGATGCGAAGCCATGTCTTTCGAGTAGGTAAGGATGTCGTCTAGGTAGACTACCACAGAAACGTCCAAGAGGTCGGCAAAGATCATGTTGACGAATCGCTGGAAAGCCGCAGGTGCATTCGTGAGACTGAATGGCATGACAAGCCACTCATAGGAACCATAGCGCGTGCGGAAGGAAGTCTTCCATTCGTCGCCTGCTGCAATGCGAACCAGGTGGTAAGCATGCCGGAGGTCGAGTCTGGTATAGACCGTGGCACGGCTAGGTGCGTCAAGGAGGTTGGAGATGCGGGGAAGTGGGTAGCGATCCTTTTTGGTGATCTTGTTCAGCCCTCAGAAGTCGACGCAAAGACGGAGGGATCCGTCCTTTTTGCGGACGAAGAGGACCGGTGCCGCGTGAGTGGAAGTAGCGGGACGAATGAAACCGGAGGCCAGGTGTTCATCTAAGAATGCCCGGAGGGCCTCGAGTTCCGAAGGAGAGAGAGAGTACATGGTACCCAAGGGCGGGGAGGTGCCTTCCTCAAGGTCGATCTTTAGGTCGTGCTCACGGTGCGGTGCCAGCGTCGAGGCTTTGCTCTTACTGAACACATCCGCGAACTTGTGATACTCCTTCGGAACGGCCAAGAGGTCGACGGAATCGGTGTGGGATGAGGCAGCCCTCAAGCGGCTTTCCTCGGAAGGGATGGTTAGGCTGAAGGATACCAATCCTTCAAGTCGGCAAGCCTTCGCGAATGCGGAACGGCTGACGAACTCGATAGATGGTAATGGAGGAGTAACAGCCTGTGACTGAGGTGCTGGCGAAACATCAGATGGTTGGATGTCGGACGATGGCAGTGTTGCCGGAGACGACGGGGGAGAGCTCGGAGTAGCTGTCTTGGTAGGTTCGGAAGTTCGGAACGTGATACTGCTTGAGACCCAGTCAATCAACGGATTGTAGCGGGTAAGCCAGTTGTGTCCTAGGACTAGGGAACATGATCCATCCAGCGATGTGACAAAGAAAGTCGTGGGGGTGATGTTTCCGGAAGCGAAGCGGAGGGGAATATCAATGGCACGGGTTATGATTGAGTTGGTGCTACCGTCGAATAGGCGTAGTTGTAGGGGTTTGATCTGGTATGTCTTCAAGGCCAGCTTTTTTACGAAGGTGTCGTCGATGAAGCAGTCCGAAGACCCAGAATCTACGAGTGTGGGTACGTTCTCATAGGAGCGGAAAAGTTTATTTTGTGTCCTACTATTGGACGGAGGAGAAACAGGAGGAGAAGAAGAAGAGAAGCGGAGAGAGGTGGATCGATCTACGGAAGTAGTCGGAGGGGGCGGAGGAGAGAGTGGTACATCAGCAACACTATCTACAACGGGTAGAACATTGCCCGAAGGGTCAACATTGAAAGGAGAAAATAGACCATTTGAAAGAGAAAAGGAAATGGGAATGTGGAGGGAGGATAAGTCGGAAATGGAAGACGTGTTTAAACGCACTTCTTTGAGCGCACGGAAGGAAGGATTGCAACCCCCAGTCCGTGCGGAGTCCATGGGGGTGCGGACCAATTTTTTGCTTCTGCGGAAGCGGATCCTTGCTCCTTGGTCTGGGCCGAACGGGCCTTAGACGCACGAGAAGAAGACTTGGGACAGTCCTTGACCATGTGGCCAGACTGACTGCAGAACATACACAGTTTCTCGTCGAGACGACGCTTACGCTCTTGTGGCATGAGCTTACTGTTGTCTCCGAGTTTAGACGAGAGGTCCGGTTTAGCGGAGCTGGCCTCGGACTTCTTATTGTCCTTCAGAGGCCTACTACCGGAAGCGGAGTTGAAAGAGGAGGAGGAAGGGACGGGGTCGGAACGAGAAGCGGCGGTGGACTTGCCGAAAACGTTAGAGGAAGAGGGTTTCGCGTGACGTGTAACTTCCATTTACGCTCCCAATAGCGCGCATCGAGAGTTTGGGAAAGGGTGCGAAGCTCAGAGAGAGTAGAGGGTTTACCTACTCTGGCAATATCATCCTTGATACGTTCCGGCAATCCGTTGTAGAAGAAACGACGAAGCGTGGCTTCTCCGTAACCGTGAAGTTGAGAGGCGTGTCGATTGAACTCGACGACGTATTTATTGATGTGGTGCCCGTCCTTCATGTCCAGTGTCATCAGTTGAACCTCGGCGTCGCCCACAGGATCGTGAGGGCCGAAGTTAGTTTGAAGTTCATTAACAAACTCTTGATAGTCGTTCATCCATCGCGGACGAAGCGTGGAGTTCTGGTCGAATAACAGGTCCGGCTCGAACCAATCGAGGGCCATTCCCTTGAGGTAGGACTGCGCAAATATGACTTTAGCGCGGTCGCTAGCAAAAGCGAGGGGACAGTCCTGGAAATTGAGCTCGCATTGGACCAAGAATACTCGGAGTTCTCGGGGATCCTTTCCATCGAACTGTTCGGGTTCACGGACCTTGGTCCAGAGAGCAGAAGATGGTGGTCGTCGTCTGGTGTGACGAGCCAGACTGGCAATGGCTTGGGCCAATTGTGTAATGGCCACGTTGGAGGTGGGTTTGGCATCGTCGGTGGTTGGGACAGTGGGGATGGGAGGATCAGCAGGAGGAGGGTCGATGAAGTCAGGGACCTCGGAACCGAGTCCAAAGAAGTGGATGGGATCTATGGGTTGTTCCGTGGTGTCTCCGAAGTCGGAGTCTGCAACTGGTGATCGATTCCTAACGGGGCACATGATCGGAGTCGATGGGAGAGGGGTCTCAAGGTTAGAAAAGCTTTGAAACTCAACTGGGTTTCTCGCCAATCGACTAGGACCAGGCTGAGAAGGTTCTGGGGAAGGTGAAGCAGAGTTGGGAACTAATGTGCGTAGTTGCGAACGAGTGCGGAGGACTTTTGGTGCCATACAAGACGTGTACTAGTCAGGGAGTAGTAAAATACTGTCAGAGACCAGATTCGAGACGAAGGAATGTCTCCGTAACAGAGGGCTTCGCCTCAGCGACTTCTGCCAAGAGCGCTGTGCCTAGTGACACGTCTGTGCCCTAACTTACTGACTGGCAATTAGAACCTAGGGGGGTAACTCTAGTTGATTTTACTACTGGGGTGTAACCTATGTACAAGTGGGATATATATATGGTTACAGCGGAGACGGGTCCGCAATTGGCGGAGCCGAACGGAGCGGAGCTAACAGGGTTTAGACATTAGCCGACTGAATATTACCGACGAGTCGGTTCGCGGGGTTAGCGGAAAGGCAGGCGATAACCCAGAAACGGAAAGGAGGGATAAGCCCGAAGGTGGACTCTGCAGGGCAGGCGAGTGTATTGCCCAGCAGAGGCGGGGGTGCGCTAGCGGACGTCGGAGCTGTCCGGAAGTCTTCGGGGCTCCGTACTTAGGGAGGCGTAGGTAATAAACTGAAATGAGGGGGTGGTGACCATCGAGGGGTGCCGAGAGGATTGTGGAATCCGGGGGCTCCGAGGTTAGTGAGGGAGGAGCGGAGTTGGAACGGAGTAATCGGAGGGACCGGAAGTCGATGGCTGGGGATGGATATGACAAGAATGGAGAGAAGCAGCAGTCCAAATAGGGATGAGGGAAAAATGCGAAAGATACATTACAAGCAGCGAAAGTGCCGAGTATGATCCATGGAGCTGGGAGGTTGCGGAGCT
>NW_024067541.1:0-17978 GCF_015039405.1 Cantharellus anzutake | reverse complement strand
GACCTAAGTATGTTGCATCAGCTGCGATATGAGTAACACATGAGTTATCGCGTAAAATGATTGCTCTCACCTCAGTCTCGACTTAGAAAACTGAGGGTGAGGCCTTCCAAAAAAAATCCGTCCTCTTATACGCGATCATTGCTCAGTGGCGAGATCGTCGGACACAATAGTATTCAAGCTAGAAGTAAGAGAACTAAGTTACATCGTATCTTATACGACTGGCACCAATGTGATGCGTCGATATCTTGCATCGATACCGCGTTTGAGAAACTATCTGTAGATAAATAAGCGTCGTCAGCGGCGGTGATTTCGAATGAGTGACGTGCATGGACGTTGATCTTCCAACAGAAACACACTTGAGGTAGCCACACATCCATTTCAAACATGTCCCCCGACCCGAAGCCCCACAAACAACCACGCACCAGGGCAATATGTAATAAGCAAGGCCGGTCAAGCATACATCATAAGTGGTTGTTGACACAACCAATCTACTGGTGAAACACAAGCCAGGCACCCACAGCTGACTCAGCCACTGCTTGCCAACTCGCCAGATTGCAGATGGACATCGACCAAACCGGGTCGATGAATCGATTTGGACTTGTAGTTGGACTGTTTGTTAGAGGGTTCTACCCAAACTGAGATGGCGAGCTTGCAGTACAGCACCAATGGCACTGCAAACTTGGCCATCCAGCTAACAAAAAGCAGCCTGGTTTGTGGGACCCTTGCCAAGGTCGAGCCCATGCCCGGGTTCAATCTCGCGAGATACTTCATGCGATTAGGCTTCTCATTGTTGCACAAAGAGACCATCGAACTCGAATATTCTGTTAGATAGTCATACCAGTACTGATTTCATTCCAAGTCGTGGTGAACACATATCGTAAACTACATTCCAATTACGTAAGCTCCAAACATGGCCCCTCCAAGAACAAGAGCGAGAACGGGATCGCTTCCAAAGAGGACCTTCACACCAGGTGCAGCGGCTCCAGACCGGCGCGTAGAAGTAGTGGAGCTGGGGCTGGGGCCTGAGCCGGTGGGACCACTGGTGGAAGTCACGTTGACATTGTGGGTAGAAGTGGCGCCCTTGGTAGTACCGTTCCCAGTGGTAAGCGTCGGGAAAGAGAGTGTGGAGGTGAGACTGGCAGGGAGGGTCAAGGAAACGGTGCTAACTGTGGAAACATTGATCAGTGGTGAATCAAGGCGACAAATTAATTCCTCGATTCACGCCACAGGGTGCACAAAATTGTTTCACGCCAGCAATAAGCTTCCTCAATTTCCGTAGCGTTACATTTCTTGAAGATGCAAGCAGCGGCAGCGAGATAAATTTTCTCACTATGAGAATGGGTTAGGGGTCCCCCTATAATAAGGGTCAAAAAAACATGGGCGCTTACCTGTTGCAAAGGCACTGTTTGCGTTTGTGGAAAGCGAGTTAGCGGAACAAAGCACCAACAGGGGAAAGAATGTTTACGAACGCGGTAGTCATTCCTGTTCATCAAGAGAGTCCCCGGACTGTCAGAAGTGGCGGAGTTGTGGTATCAGGGAAGGACTCACAGTGAAGTGCAATTCGTGCCTGAAAGGATACTGGTATCGTTAGCACAAGACTCGACACAAGGAGGAAAATGCTGTGCGGAGACAGAGAAGAAGGTGGCGGCGAGAGGAAGGAGAACAGCGACGAAACGAAACAAAGCAACCATGATGAGCTGAGAGCTGGCGCTGAGGAAAGGAAGAGGGGCAGCGGGCTGTGTCTCGTCTTATTGCCTGCACAGCAGCGTCACTTTCCAATAGACCTGGCCTGCACTCCATCGTGGTGAAATTGGTGAAATTATGCCAGTTCTGCCAACGTGTTCAATTTCCATTCTGGATTTCACCTTTAGACAAATCTTGTGTGTCCACATGTCCACTCAGAAGCACGCATCCCTAAACGGGAAATGGGAACGAGCATGACACTGCCACCAATGACACTTCAAGCCATGTTGGCACAGAGCCCGTGATTCATTCCATTGCAAAATGAATTGATTTATCGTGTGCAATTACCAGGTCACAAATAATTAAGGGCTATGTTGCGTTAGCTGCGACACGAGTAATACATGAGTTATATCGCGTAAAATATCTAGAAATGATTGAGCCTTCTCGACTTAGAAAACTGAGGGTGAGGCCTTCCAAAAATCGAATCCGTCCTCTTGTATGCTCAGTGGGAATACTGTCCCATTACGACCGTAGGTTCATTCCACGGGATTCGGGGATTGCCGGCTCCTTCTTGCTTCATCCCTCAGTGTGACATGTGCCACACATCACGTGAAAATATTGAACCGAATAAAAACTGAATTAATTTGCTGTTTCCGGCAACTCCCGGACACCGTGGGAATTAATTGTCAATACATTCATCTGTTCAAAGTCTCGTTGTGACATGTGACAAAACCTACTTTAGTTCAGTTCACAATTTGCGTGTGACATGTGACTGAACCAACGGTCATAATGGGACAGTAGTACTAATAGAGTTCAAGCTAGATGCGCTCTCTCAGTCTCAAGTCAAGAGAACTACATCGTATCTCATACGACTGGCACCAATGCCACTTATAGCGATGCCTGCTGGCTATAGCCGGCAATGAGAGTACTAGTAACATCAAGACAAAAATTAATAGATGTCGCGATGTCTTGCATCAAAATGAGAAACTACCTGTAATTAAGCGTCGTTCAGCGGCGGTCATTTCGAATAAAGTACAACGAGTGACGCGCATGGACGTTGATGTTCCAACAGAAACAGTACACTTGAGGTGGTCACACATCCATTTCAAACATGCCCCCCCCCGACCCAAAGCCCCACAAACGACCGGTCACGCACCAGGGCAACAATTGCCAAGGCATACATCATAATATTGATGAAAGACAAGCCAGGCACCCACAGCTGATTCAGCCACTGCTTGCCAACTCGCCAGATTGCAGATGGGCACCAACCAAACCGGGTTCGATGAATCAATTTGGACTTGTAGTTGCACTGTTTGTTAGTGGGTTCTGCCCAAACTGGGATGGCCGAGCTTGCAAGTACAGCATCAAAGGCACTGCAAACTTGGCCATCCAGTTTGAGGGGGAACCCTTCTAACAAAAAGTAGCCTGATTTGTGGGAGTTGAGAAGGTCGAGCCATGCACGGTTCAGTTCGATACTTCACGCCATTAGGCTTCTCATTGTTTCACAAAGACTTTGAGATCATCCTTGTCACCGAACCCGAATATTCTGTCGGACAGTCATACCACTGATCTTTCATTCAAGTTCGTGGTTGAACACAACATTGTCGTAAACTACATTCCAATTACGTAAGCTCCGAACATGGCCCCTCCAAGAACGAGAGCGAGAACGGGATCGCTTCCAAAGAGGACCTTGGCACCAGGTGCAGCGGCTCCAGACCGGCTCGTAGAAGCGGCACTAGTGGTGCTCGAGCCAGAGCCGGTGGGACTAGTGGTGGTGGAAGTCGCGTTGACATTGTGGGTAGAAGTCGCGCCCTTGGTAGTACCGTTGCCAGGGGTAAGCGTCGGGAAGGAGAGGGTGGAGGTGAGACTGGCAGGGAGGGTCAAGGAAACGGTGGTGTCTGTAGAAACAATGATCAGTGGTGAATCAAGGTGACAAATTAATTCCTCAGGGCTTGTTTGTCCACGTACAGGGTGCACAAATTAGTTTTATGGCAGCAAGAGCCTCCTCAATTTCGGTAGTGTTGCAACTCTTGAAGGCGCAGGCAGCGGCAGCGGTAAAGAATTTCTCGCTATGAGAATGTGTCAGGGTCTCGTACATAAGGATCCAAAAAAAAAAGACAAGGGGAAGGTTCGCTTACCTGTTGCAAACGCACTGTTTGTGTTTGTAGAAGGCGAGTTAGCGGAAACAGGACCAACAGGAGAAATAATGTTTACGAACGCGGAAGTCAGTCCTGTTCGACAAGAGAGCCAAGACTGATCAGGAATTGCCAAAATCGTGGTATCATGAAAGGGCTCACAACGCGGTGCAATTTGTGCCTGAAAGGGCACTGTTGGCACAGGTCTGGGCACAAGCAGGAAGATTCTGCGCGGAGACAGAGAAGAAGGTGGCTGCGAGAGGAAGGAGAACAGCGACGAAACGGAAGAAAGCAACCATGATGAATCGCTGAGTGAGAGCTGGCGTGTAAAGAGCTGAACACAGAAGAAGAGAGTTGGAGGGGGTGGGGTGGTAACCTCTATTTATGTGATAAGACACGAAAAGGCCAGGGATTGCCCCCGGACACCCTCAATGTCAAATGCGCAAATTCCCAGGATCGGGAAGGTTGATATATGTGCATAAATCAAATTCCACCGGATTATTCTACATGTGTTTCCACACGCAGGTGCCGTTTGATTGTTCCCCCAGCAGCAGTTTTGCACACTGATCAACTGTGGGAGGGGCACGGCTGGGCCATGAGGGGGGCATGTGTGTGAGGGTTCTTGTAACTGATTCGTCTGCACGCGCGGTCGGCGTTATCTCGCTAAAATCCGTTGATTTCCTGAAGTGGTATTTCCAGGACGGCTTCGTTACATACAACAGGGCATTAGACACGTTGTGCTATCTTACGGAATTAAGCCGGATTTATTGCAGAGACAATATATGCTAGCCGAAGCACTGTGTAGTACCTCTGTGTCAGCGTCCATGCAATTGGCTTTCGTTCGACTTTTAGGTCGTCATGAGCAACACACTCGTACATTACTTAATGTCATTCCGCCCATATATGGGCAGAACCTATTGAGTCCTATATTTAATTGTCGTTGTTATTATTAGTTCGCTACAAGATCATGGTCTGCCCAGAACGGATGCTAAACATGAGTTGTTGCTGTGGAAGCCAACGGGAACAATTCTACGAGAGTCTGGCGCTTATGCACCCGTACTGATGAATAGTCTATAGTTGGTCCGGAACCCTGGCGCCAAATTCCCACGCCGCCGCGGAAGCTCCCATCCTATAGGGATCCAGCAATGGATGCACCGCACCCTTCTAATCCCGGGCTGAAGATTCGGTAGGTGATGGTACAGTGGCCAAACATAGAATCCAGGCAGCGCAATGTCACAGTCTGAGGAAGGGGAAGGAAGGGTTCCTAGGACTGAGAGAACGGACAATATCATCACAATTCCGCCTGTAGACTTAGTGAAATGGTCAAATTTCGAAAGGGGAAAAGAGGCTGATGTCGCACTACAGAAGACCGTTCAGGCAGATAGGATGATTAGAATGTATTTTTGTCGCGAACGAACTGGAGATGCTAGACTCATTCATCCATCAGCTACTTCTGTTTGGATTGATCGAGAGTTCAGATCATAGTTAGCACCACTAACTTACTACACTAGTTGATTAATAAAGAGGGCTTAATCTCCTAGTGTCTTGCCGATATAGACGTCAGCACGTCAGCATGACGAACGATGCCTGCCCGTTTGCCAACACATGAAAAAAGAACGGAGCGTCCGGACAGAGTGTGTGCAGTGGCGCAAGGGCTATTTTTAATCATCACAGAAGTTTCCTTTCATGGCCTGCAACGCCCATCTGTACAAGCATCTAGACTGGCAGATGAGCACTCTTTATGAGCATTGCGTCAACGTATAATACTATACCGTCTTTGTACTTATGTCCTTTTGGTCGAAGTGCCAAAGAAAGAGATACTGGAGAGTATGCCAAACTAACATATTTGCACGCTAGATGTTTCGCTTTCTGAGGCCACAGGTGTATCGAAGCCAGTGTGCTGTTAAAGCTCGCATCAAGGCAATAGTCTGTCTGCCTGGGAATTTTTCTCAGAGATTGGCCAGGTACATACGAGCCCACCTTCTCTTGAAGCTGCAGAGACGATCGGTGTACCTCCGAAGACAAACACGACGCTGATCGTCTCAGCAGAATCCGAGCCACTATCCGCGCCTCCAGCCAGAAATGAATTGACACTCTCAGGGGAAGTGGTCGTGACAGTTAAGGCTATGATGGGACCTACGTGAAACTTCACTTTGGTGCCTCTTTTGGGGTCGCACTTCTCTAGTTTCTCCTAGGTAGCTATTTCTAAGTACCTCTTTCCTTGCGTCCCGAGATCGTAGCAAGTTAGCCTTGGGAATCTGAATCTGGCCCGAGGCGTCCAGGCAACAAGCGATCGCGACCGTTAGTATCCTTAGCTACTGGTTCGGCGGTTCGAATCCGGTTCACAAAGTTTCAACATTTTACAGAACCCGAACCGAACCATCTCTGAACCGAGGCTGAACTGAACCGTGGTTCTGGTTCATCCTGGTTCAGTTCACGGTTCGGTCCATGGTCCGCCATGAACTTCACCACCGCCTCTGATGCATATTTATACCGCTCGAGGGTGAGGGACAAAGGCAGTGGTCGCTCAGAGCGAGAGTGAGGCTTGAGAGTAATATAGGTAGACGCCACGGATGTGCAGGCAAGTGAACGCAGTCGGAATATTGTCGTTGGGCGAGAATTGTCCACTCTAAAGCCAGCGAATGAGGAGACCAGAAGCGACACCTGGACTTGGGCTTCCCGCTCACGTAGAGTCATTTGTACAGTCTTTTGACTCACCTTGGAATATACATGTAATCCGGATACAGGTACAAATGCAATAACTGGAAACAGCCCAACAGCGAAGCGAGTGGTTGGTTCATTAGGCGCGCGCAAATGCGATAGCACATCGCAAAGATGCAGACTGTCGCATGCCTGAAGGCCCTGTCGCGATAGTAGGTCATGGCCAACCAGTTCTAGGCAGGTTACCAGCCTCTATTAAACTAGTTCAAGCACAGCGCGAGCGCAATGGACAGGAATGCGCAGAGCCAACACAACCGATCGAGAGCGCGATTCATAACTCTTCAGTTTGACTCAGCATGTACATTCAGCCGCACCCCCCGCAAAAAACCGGGGGGTTAGCGCGCGCATTCAGAGTCGCACGTCACCGACACGATTGGTCGTGCAAAAGTAGTATATTAATTATTAAACCGTGAATGATCGTGAGATGGAATTATGCAAAGCAGAGAGAGAGAGAGAGAGAGAATGGCAACCAAGGAAAACAATATGAAGAACTGAAAGCGGGCTAGCTTTGAAAGCACCGTTCATGGATCGTGATGGCATGGGAGACGGTATTATTACTTGGGATGCTACATTCAACATCCGGGTAAATGGAACTGCGCAACGTCGGAGCATCGGTAGTTGACTGATCTCGATCAAGTCGGTGGACGTTCTATTCTCACAGGACACCCCCCCGAAGCAACATCTTGTCAACCTTTTGTTATGTGAATTGAAAGGAGGGGGCTTACACTGTCTTCGTGCATAGAGCGATGAATGTTCACCACGAGATCTCCCATGGCTGGATCCCTCTGGAAGGTGATGGTGGGTCAGTTTCCATACACTTTTTTCCGTTGGCCATAAGCATAATAAGTCAGGCGCAATGAACTCACAGGACGGCGTGATGATAATTCCATGAGCTCTCTCCGTGCACGAGCAGCCATAACCTTCCTCTGAGTGACAGATCGTAATGCCTCCAAAAGGTTAGTTCTTCTGTCTTCAGTGAGTGTGGGTGCTGCCAACTGCTTTCGTACTGTTGACCGCATGTGTAAACTATATAGCGGGAGGGGGCAACAAAGAATCCTATCAGTGAGTGTGTTCAAAGGAAAATTTGTCTGGGCTTCACTTTGTGAGCATGGATATGGGGTACATGGGACTAAGGGGCTGAAAACATTCCTGGTAAATATCCCGAACGTTGTGAAGGAACTCGTATGAACGGACTCACGATTGCGAATACGAGAGTACCAAATGTGAAACCACGGCGTGAAAACTAAAACCATGGCGTCAGCCTAATGCATTCTACTGAGTGAGATAATTTTTTTTAGCCTATGCTTACGATGCCGATCGTAATAAGAGATTGAACACAGGTGACGCTGCCCGTGGCTACAGACCAGATTATTATCGTGTTGATGGCCCTGTCTGTCCTATTGAAAAGTCCGTCTGGCCCTGACATGCTAACACTTTAGTCATTGACCCACTTTCTGAAACCAGTCTTCCGGTTCCAGAGCAGGAGCGTCATCAATATTGATATTACAGCATCACATGTTGCCTGGTGATTCACGGATAAAGTAGAAGTTACCGTTGAAGATGAGAATCATATACGTACCTGTGTCGTTAGCCAAACAGTAGCTAACCAATCCAACTTGTGGGCGATTTCAGTGAAGGACAATAATACGTCGCTGACATGTCATCCGTCAGGTCAGAATTTGCGAACAGCAAAGCGTGATGATGGCACGTACTCCAGAATCAAAAGTGCTGGGAATGAATTACGCGACTAATGAGGACTTTGAAGGGACGTAAAAACTCCGAACCCACCCGCGGCAAAAGCTTGTCAAAGCAAACCAGACCTCAGTGTACTGGTGTAGGACGTTCTAGGTAGGGAAACTTACCAAACTGCGTGATAACAAGGGCTTGCTGTGTTTATGGGTCAGATAAGTGATCGATGTAGCTAAGGCGCCAATCAGCGTACCAGAGGAGCAGCGATATAAATCTTCCCAGACACTAGCGACAAAGTTACGAACGGTAAAACTTTGTTGATTCCCACAGGAACTCACGGCCCCAAATACGATTCACAAAGAAAGTCTGGACGACTAGGGATCCCGCCGTTGTAGTGAGGTGGTATGAGAAAAATTCCCTTGAGGAAAGCGTTGAGTAAAAGGGGAGCTCGATCGATCACGGGGGGATTGCGTTACCATTTTGGCTTTTCCAATGCCTTGGGGTTAAAATGATTTTGGATGTACCACCACCAAATCATTTTAGTCATAAAGACCCTCGAAAGTGCGAACCACAGGCAACGTCGGGACGGATATGTTCAACAAACCACCGATGTCACTTACGTCTGAAAGGCAATGGCAGCCCTTTAGGAAGGGGGGGGGGGGAAGTTATCAAAAACCGATCTTCCGATCACTCGAAGCACAACCGCGAGAATGAACGAACCAGAGACTTCCAACCTAGTATTGTCACATCAGGAGGATCAACTCGAGCCAACAATCAACTCGAGGACGTACCACTCCCCGCGTCCATTTACCATCCCTAGGGAAACGTTGGTAGTAAAGAACAACTTGTACGGTGAGTATCCCGAAGAGACTGAAACCATCGTGCAAGTGTGTGAATACCTGGGTTCAAGCGCATAGGTTCGATCTGAAAAAAAAAAAAGCATTCTTACAACGTAGAGCCGACATTCCCGACTAAAGTGCCACCCAAGATATTTTCCAGGGGGCCCTTTAAAAGAACCATGACAGACAAAACGCCAAGGTGAAGGGTAGGGCAAGCCACTTGGGGGGGGGGGAGAGAAGTTACGAGGGAAACCAGGCACTACAACCGTTCAACTTGCATATAACGGGCGTCCGCCCGTTGCGAAAAGTGCCCGCAACCCTCCGATTGGGAACGTTTGAGTTCCCTTTTCAACCTTGTTTTTGTTGTAGGCTTTCCTCACTCCCTTTTCTTTTCACCTTACTGTAGGACGGGACGATCGTGGATCAGCTGCAATTGATGGCAGCAGGATCTTCAGGGCTGCTAGGGGTTTGCCTTGTCCAAGTACCCGCACCCGAACCTCGAGAATTCCAGCCAACCAGTTCTGTGGCACTTGACTTACTTAAATGACAAAACTGAATTGAAATTGAATACGTAGATCTCATTCACACTTCGAAGATCTGGTGACAGATTTTGCTGATGTGTAACGACAGAAGAGTTAGGTTGTTCAAAGAGGTGAGCTACTGCCGATCTGGATCGTCGACGAGGCGAGAGGATGTGGAAGCAAAGGGACGTGCCACCGGAATCACCAAAAACCTCCAAGCTTACATACAATTTCAATTCAAATCATTGAATCGATGGACCAACCACGTGAATGAACGGATTGGAGGTTGTGTATGACTGAAGCTAAGTTCGGGTGCAAAGTGCAGGGCCAAAGAGGAAATTTGAAATAGGTGCTTTCCTTTTAAGGGAATAAAGTGACAGGGGGTATGACTATGTTATTCGTGCGAAAATCACCCCACAACTTCATCTTTCAATATAGTTATGTAGAATTATATTGTAATAGCGCCGCAAAGTCACCGCGTTCCCCCACTGATGTCGGAAGGACCCGAAGTTTGTGCATGTTCGTGCATGAGCAAAAAGGGGTGGCGCAGTGATTACGTAATAATACATTTCAAATGCTCGACGGTGATCTTATGTTTACACGAGATCTTGGAAAGAGATGCACATTACATTACATAATATCAGAAGCGCATTTCATAACGCTCTCCTGCATAACTATGGGCTAGGTTAGGCAGGTCACTAAGCCTGGGACCTCGCATTCCCCAGGACGGGGGATGGTGTATAGGTTAGGGTCCGGAACCGGGTTATCTTAGGCTTCGTTCAGTATGAAGAAACAGGTTTCTTTTTCCTGTTTCTTCCTGTTTCTTCATACAAAGATTTTCAGGACCCGCTCCGCAGTGGCGGGAATTTCAAATTTCGCATAACCCAGGGTCCTTCATCTTTCTCCCCCCGTACAACCTTTGTCAATTAGTTATAAAATCCGTCCATTCACGTTGTACCTCATGATTCCGCTGCGATCAGTTGGACGCTGCATGGCGCGGCAAGTACCCGCTACTCATTTCGCCTTGAATTTGAACCTCAGCAAATCCCCCAATTGTTTGCATCCCACTTCTCAGAAATCGCGGAGTGTAGCTACAGGTACATAGTTCCGAAGTACAGAGAAACGAGCGCACAGATTCTTGCCTCGGACACCCACCATGAACACACATGTTTCTGGCACAGGCGTTCCAATCTCAAACTGACCGAAATGGAACGTAATGCGAATTGGCCATGTCAATTTCTGTGGCGAGATCCATTTCTGTGCGCTAACGCAAGGGGCAACCCAGTCATCAAACGCTAATTGGAGGCACACACGAATATGAGGCACCCCACTCTCCTCATGATCGATGAATGATTCTGTTTGAACCAGTCAGACCGCTGTAAAACGCCATCACGCGCCGATCCCCATACTAAGACTTGGTCGGAACCACATTGTCGGTGCAACACCACACAGTCAGGCGCAACTGCACGGCGACTCGGAGAGTCAGAAGCCAGTGGAACGTTGTCATACGTCAATTGATCCAACGCCATTGAGCAGTAACACACTATTTGTCCCGAACTTTGGTCTTTGTGCACAGCGACACACATTCGCATACAGACCAAATCTTTGGTATGGAGACCGAATCTTTGGTTCAAAGGCATTTCCCAATCCCACTTTCTACATTTAAGTACAAAAGTTTGCTAGATGGTAAGCCCGTTGTGGCTGAGAGAGTGTGTGTCAGTGGTCGACGTCGAGAACGAGAAAGGCTGTTCGGAGTGTGGGATTCGACCAAAATCACAGGGAGAGTCACTGACAATGTGGTCAAACATAATTGGACACGATTGAGAAATTTTGGAATGTGACGATGGAGATGGTGGAATCGACAAAGTGCCACTAAGTCTTGGTGATTAATTCAATCCAGATGACGAAGAATGGTCAATACATCAGGAAATGCAGTGGGGATTTGTTGAAAGTGACGGATAATGGCATGTAGGAAGTGTGGATATTCATTTGCGGATTCATTGGCACGTTGAACACCGAGCGCGGCATAAATCAAGGTTTGGTGTTCAAGGGAGGAGAATTGGAAATCATGGAGCTGTTGGAGATGATCATCCATCGGCGGAAGCTGAGTAGACTCTTGAACACACCCAACAAATGGAGAGTTGTAGCAGTGAGCGTGCAGAATATGAGGCATTAAACGTAATCGAGGTACCATAAAAGTATGCGTAATGAGTGATGGTGGGTGGATCGAGGTTCAATGCACCGTTCAAAAATGAGTATGAATGCAAATCTGATGGTTTAGAGGTGGATCGGACATGCACAGAGACTCAGTGAAGTTAGAGGAAGTCATAGTGTGTACAGAAAGAGTCGGACGGTGGTCTTATGGCATGAGCTGCATTGTAGCGGAGTGAGCCGAAATATTCCCGCTACTCCGTAGCGGGTCCTACGTTTTTTTCTCCCAAACTCAATTGTCCTATGCACAGGGTCCATTCTCTGCCCCATACAGTTCTATTCCGCTTGCTGCATAGCTGCAGTGTAAATTACGTAGTCCTGAACTTATCAGAGTATGCGGTGGGTTTACAGAGCGAGAGTAAATCTCGGGCTAGAGTAGCGGGATCTGCCGCTTCAGGCGGCGTTCCCTAGTTATATTATCATATGGGAAAGGAGGACAGAGGACCCTGTGCACAGTGTGGAGCCAGGACCCGCTACGGAGTAGCGGGAATATTTTGTTGTCTAATCAGACGGTATGAGCACTTAGTGAAAACGGCCGGAAACCGAGCTGGTCCCGGCCTATGGATTGACGTGCGCGGGCATCGTGCGACCTGTCTTGGTAATATACAAAGAGATACGACGATGCCAAAAGGATTGGTCAACAATGACAAATCGAGAAAACAGATACAAATACAGATACATAGTATCGGGGTGGTGAAAAAGGGGAGGAGGTGGGTGGACGCAACAAACAGAAGAATAAACGCTAGAAGCAGAAACGAGGCAGCACGAGTGCTGCAGTAAGACTCCGCAAGGAGTAAGCACAAGTGAGATGAACTCACTAGGATGCACAGCGCGACAAAAGATTGAGGGGAAACTTCAATGCAGACAACTTGTCTGAAGCGCACATGTAAGTTTCCGGCCCCGTTGCAACCAAGTGAGGACTTACCAGTCCCGATGGAGCAAACGCGAAGGCAGCACTGAGGGAGCGGGGAGAAGGGACAACACATGTGAAAATCACATGAAGACAATAAACGCGAAGACTAGTGAACACCCGCAAGGTCCCATCAGCGCTGCAAAAACACAGGACCATGCGGCACCATTCAGCGCTAGATACCATCATGATTAGTCGTGTGAAATAAGGATATTAAACCATGATTAATGTCTCCATTTCACGAGACTAATCATGGGATAGCAACCTACCATCAGCTGATCTCAGGTTCCCGCTTCCGCTCGCCACTGGCTGGGAAACCTGGCTGCACCCTGTCGGGACCGTTTTGGCATTCACATGCCTCCCAGCCTGTCTCGACGGTAAACGTGACAAACTCAAACCGATCACAACAGGCGTCCCTGTTGTAAAGACTAGTCAGTTAGTGACGTAGCGCTTGCGGCTACACTCGCGCTATAACGAAGGGACCTGAGGTAAGACCAAAAAAGATAATCTTTATTAAGCCTAGCTAATTGTGTATTTATACTACATCGGGGCTATGCTATAGATCGACGGACGCACGGTCACATCGGGGAGGCGGTGTCGGAGTAGTGGGATGTCGGTCAACAGCACAGTGTCAGATGTGGGATCCCGACTATGACTTGTATTCCAACACAACTCCTCAAGTCATGTATTCTACGTAATAGCAGAAATGAATTTGGAAAATAAAGGATCGGGGAGAGGCTTAGTAAATAAGTCTGCGAGGTTATCCTCCGACCTAACATGGGAAATAGAAATGTTACCGCGTTCAATGTGATCACAGATAAAGTGATGGCGGATGTCAATATGTTTGCTTCGGCCATGGAACTGAGGGTTCCGTGAAAGTTCGATAGCACCGCGATTATCACTGTAAAGTTTGAAGGGGCGTTGTGCCTCAAATCCGAGTTCCTCCATAAACATAATATGCCAGAGAATGTGTCGGACAGCATGACTGATGGCCGTGTACTCGGCCTCAAGGGTGGAAAGGGCAATGGTCCCTTGTTTCTTTGAGGTCCAAGCAACCGGCCCTCCAGCCATCAAGAATACGGCTCCTGTGATAGATCGACGGTCATGTCCCTCTGCGAAATTGGCATCAGCAAAGCCTTCGGCAGCAAGGCCGGAAGTACATTTGGCATAGGTGATGCCGCGATCTGCAGATCCTTTTAAATACCGTAGTAGTCGTTTGACACTCTTAATATGGTCGGGTCCATATGAGGTGTTGAACTGTGCAAGGTGTTGAGTGGCAAAAGATATATCGGGACGTGTGTTGATCGCAGCCCACATAAGTGATCCAACCATTTCGAGGTAGGGGAAATTGGGACGGGAACCCGGGAAGGGGGTAAGCCATTTCTTGGGTGCCATTGGTAGTGATTCGGTATTGCAATCTGTCATCCCAGCACGTTCTAGTATTTGGCTAATATAAGATGATTGTGAGATTGTGATGGCATTTCGGTCCTGATTCCGAGTGATTTTGATACCGACGAAATGACTGAGCTCCCCAAGATCTCGGGTGTCAAACTTTGCCTTGAGTTCATCCTTCACTTGTTCCATGTGTCCCACGGTAGCAAAGATTGCGGAGTCATCAACGTGGAAGGCAATGATGGAAAGGTTCTGTTCTTGGCGGCGGACATATACACATGAGTCAGTGAATAGCTGGGCATAGGCAAGGTCGATGAGAGCTGCGTGTAGTCTTCTATTCCAGACTCGGCCTGCCTGTTTCAAACCATAGAGGGTTTTTCGTAATTTGAGAACTCTTTTTGTTCCGTCCTCATACTCCGGGATCTGGCGCATGTAGATTTCCTCCTCTAGTGTACCATTTAGGTAAGCCCCAACGACATCCATCTGGTGGATATCCAGGTTCAACTGCATTGCCAGTGCAAGTAGAATTCGAAAGGAATCAGTCCTCATGACTGGTGAGAAAGTTTCATCATAATCCCTTCCGGGTATCTGAGCAAATCCCTGGGCAACCAAGTGTGCCTTGAATTTTATGATCTCCCCATCATGGTTTTTCTTGGTGGCCAGTACCCAACGACAGCCAATGACCTTTCGGTCCAATGGTGGTGTGACGAGCTCAAAGGTTTCCAACTTTAGCAGTTGTGTAACTTCGACGTCCATAGCATTCCTCCAGTCCTCTGCATGAGGTCCTACTAAGGCATCCTTGACCTCAGGCTTGTCATTAGTAAATGCAGCTAGGGCAATTGAGTCACAGTTTCCGCACTGGGCATACTGGACTGTGGATTTGACGGAGCCGCGGTCAGAAAGGATTTTTAGGAGGGGGTCATTTAATGGAGAGCGACGGGTATGATAGGGTCGTGTAGGTTGGCTAGGTTGTTTGGGAGTAGGGGATGAGGTGGTGGATTGAGGAGGTTGATTGATTTCCAAATCCTCGCGAGGGTCTGGCTCCCCCTCTTCCTGTGGCAGCTGATCAGAGGTAGCAGTGTCTACTGGAGTTGTACTTTTCCCTTTAGGTGCCATTGGGAGTGGGAGATGAGGAAGTCCCTCGGGTTCGGATGTGGATTGAGGAAAAACAACATTGCGGGATTTGGCAATCTCGCCATTGTTTTTGTAATACCAGAATGCACTAGTTTCCTCAGTAATCCCAATGAATTTGTATTTATTGGACCGTGGATCCAATTTCCCGTTTTTTCCAGATTGATTTAGCACCCAAATATCGCACCCGAAGATGTGGATATTTGCAACATTGGGCTTTTTGCCAAAAAAGGCTTCATATGGGGTTTTTCCATTGAGAGCTCATGTTGCAGTGCGATTTTTAAGGAAAGTGGCATATGAGACAGCATATGGCCAAAGTGCTTTGGGAAGATGGGAATCAAATAGCATGGCCCGCGAATGGTCTAGGATAGTGCGGTTGAGTCGCTTGGCAATACCATTCTGGGCAGAGGAATGAGGTGCAGTTGTGGTATATGTGGTTCCTTGTTCAGCCAGGAAGGTCTTTAGTGCATCATTGAGGAATTCAGTGCCATTGTCGAAGCGAATGGATTTAATGTTTCGGTCAAAATGAGTGTGAATGCGCGCTGAAGGAGCGGAGCTGGATCACCTTATGTAACCAGTTTCCTACGTCCAATAACGATATTAGAGTTTGTGCTGATTTGCGTACTGACCGTGTTTTGGTTGCCAAATATATGATTGTTCACTGTCTAAACAACAATAAACACCCCCCAACGATCTCACCTGATGTATAGATCGTCTACGGATAAAATTCTATATTGACTTTACTATGATTTCTAGTCAATATTACACCTATATTTACCACTTTTCAGTAGGATGTGATTTTCCTGATAATTTACTGAAGGAAAACTGCTAATAAAATAATTCCGCAATAAATGTTACTCAATACAGGAGTGAACAAACTGCTCTTTCTATCGCTTAGAGTGCGTGCTAGTTATCTAGCAGGTTCAGGATCGCTCACTTTTCTCCTGTGGTGTGATAACCAAGTATTGCTGAGAGATTATTCAATTAAGAAGTCCCTCCACCAAATTCTCACTAATTCTCACTATGACACTTTTGTTCAGCTGTGTCTAACTGACCCTAACTCACGCTTAGAGTGACGTGTTAGTTTTATATTAGCTAACAACTAATATTTGCTTTTATCTTTTGGAGCAAACGAACCAACCACTGGTGAGGAGAATTAAACTTTTATTTCTACCTGAGGTTTGAGAGGGGGCAGAAGCGGTGGCCTTTTATGCTTTTCAGAGGCCTCTCTACTCCCACGCCTCGCACTAGTTACATGTGCTACATTTGTATTATAGATAGTTCTAGAATGATATAGGGGGTTGGGCTGTGTAAGCTTAATAATGGACTTAGGACATGACTCAGCAATAAGTAATTCATTTCTTTGTCTTTTGGGCCGATCTCAGCGGGATCTTGTAGCGTTGAAGCTATGCTCTACACCGCCTTAATTACGAACGGTTATCTTTAGAAATGACTCGGCTATAAAGGAACTTTCTAGACTGTTCTCTAATTGACCCCTTTTTGTGAAGCCACATCATTACTAATGTTCTAGAGCCTTCCCAATTAATTAACTGATCCGCGGACTTCTGAATCACTTTATGCTTATGATCCGAGATCCAGATCATCAATCATTCCTTTGTTCCGATTTATTTGGGCTTAAAATCAAAAAGTTTTGATGAATCATGGGAAAATATACAAGATCCGGTTTTTTAGCATTTTCTCCTCTTCTGATGCGATCAAAAACTGTCCACCCGCGCCGGGGAATACTCTATCATATGGTATTTGGTCCGCCAGACTTCCGGGCGCCAATATATTTCCCTTGAGTCACATTACCTTTTGTAAGAATTAGCAAATAAATATATATGAATTATAAGGTGTTTCGCCGTTTGAGCGATATCTCCGTCAGTTTTGAAGCTTTTAGAATGAAACAAAACCGTGGATAAAGTTAAGAAACAGTCCTTCCAGATGGTAAAAAGATTACAGTCAAAAGTTTACTGGTTCCCGAGATATTTACATTTCTTTCCCAATGTTCCTTCTTATTCTGCCATCTATGTGCTATTTTCTTGTTGTAGGGATATATTCTTTGAATATTACACCTATGTCAAGTTCTAGGCATGATTGTAGTAGATTAAATCTCATACTACATGGGTGTAGATATTTTATAATGATCTTCTAATGTCTGTCCAGTCTCATAAAGATCATGAGATCTGTTAAACGTCTGAACTTGTCACCTGTTCGTTGACTATTCTGATAGATCATTGTGTTATTCTTTGAATATTATTTCTCCTACAAACAGGCACAGCGGGATAATTGCAGTCCCTTGCAATTTCACACTAATTCTTGACCATGTTGTTGCAACCATTCTTCCTGTTAGTCAATTGACTCTTGATTTTTCCCTGTTGTTCATGCCAATTCTCTCGTTTCTGGGTTTTCAGTGTCACTGGAGTAGTTTTTGAATCGGTTATCGGGGTGGAAATAAGTTGCTAGAGAAATTTGGGCTGTCTTTTGGATCAGTGGTATATGGAGAGGTAGGTTCCATAGTTTTCCTAACACAAGAAGTACACATATGTCGCTTAACCATGTGTTGCCGCTTTATAGTCCCTGATTTGTCAATCAGTCCATAGTTGCATAAGGATAAAAATAAGGAATAGCATATTGGATTGCAGAGGAACACGCGCGCATTTATGGTCATTCATTCTGCAATGTTTTTGTTTCTGTTTTCGAGGTTTAATTTTATTCAAGGTTGAACTTGTCCGGTACACTAACC
>NW_024067540.1:0-18316 GCF_015039405.1 Cantharellus anzutake | reverse complement strand
ACAATCCTCCCGGTGCATGATAACCATCACAAGATTCACACCATGGAGCCTTTCACTGCCAGCAGCATGCACATACTGTTGTTGCTGTGTGGAGCCGCAAGTTTTGCATGCCAAGACATAGGTAGGGGTAGAGGGAAGGTATGTGTTGACTCCGTGATCACTCAAGTCTATCAGAGGGAGACCAGAGGATGTGTGTGTGCAACATGCTTGGAACCTGAGACACCAGTGGCTTCCGTAACCATTTGTGATAAAGGAGGTGGGTTCAATTTCCCAGAATTATTTGAGAAAGCATGAGGCTCGCTTGAAGGATTGTTTAGGTCACTAAGTGGTGATCATGGTGATTGTGGTGACTTGCACTTCTGAGGAGTGTTGGAAAATCTCTGTTTTGGGGGTCGACCCAATGATGTACTGGGGTTGAGTCACCTCCAAATGCATGGAGTTTGCTGAGGGTGACCTCCAAGTGCACACATTGAGCTTTGGGTATCCATGGGCATGTACATATGTTCCTGTCAGGGCTCGGTCCTTGATCAGGGACAGCCTGACCTCAGGCCTAGGTGTGTGATGTTCTGGGTGCCTGGGTGCTAGACCCTGTCCTCAGCTCCTCAAACTCACTGAAGGGACTAAGCAGGGATTGAGTTGAGAAGAAGGGTAAGTTTCCCTATTCCCCGCTTGGCTGCTATAAAAGGGAAGTGCACTGTACAGTTCATAACCTGACTATGGGTAGAAGCCGAGCATGTTCCCACAACTCGGAAAAGGTGTCACATTTCCTGTGGGCTCACATGCGGGCTGTAGTTGTGAGAGATATGTAAAGATGGGGAGGTCAGGGAAGTGGGGGAAGTCAGGCAGGGTGGTTCTGGGGTTGTGTGGTTGGGTGCCCTGACAGCGGGTCAAGGGCTGATCCCTGACAGTTCCAGGTTTCTTCCATCTTGTCAGGGCACACCCACTTGACCCGCCTCCACCCGGAGCCACCTCACCCGGTACCCCTTCTCCCACCCTGCACCCTTCCTTCATATCCCTTCCCCCTCTATCCCACTTCTATTTCTATTCCTATTTCTATTTCTATTTCACACGGATGACCTTTCCCTTATATCTATGTATTATTGACCCGCCCGCAATGCGCACATGACATGCCTAGCCTGTTAAAAACCCCGGGTTATGGAAGAGGGGGTAAATGCGTGAGTCTGAATGCAGGCGGGCTCAACTAGAGGGGGTCCGAGGGCTCCGGTAGTGAACCGAAGCTTCTCAGGGAGCCCGGTTCTGCTGGATGGTACAAGAGGCTCTAAGAAGGACGCGGCCTCAGCGACTCAGAGGGAGCGCTGTGCCTCCGTTACGTCTCAGTTAGTCCTTGTATTTCTTATGTCTGAGGTGTCTTGTAGAACAGGGACAGGATTCACTCAGAGGGACTTTGGGTGGCATTTTTAGTCAAGATTAGAACTGAGGAACTACAGGTTCTAATCTATGTGTATTTATAAAGGAGGATGGGGAGGACTTTAGTCAAAGCCCGAAATGACAAAATGGGGAAAACACCGAAAGGTACCGAATGATACCGAGAGGCACCGAAAGGTTCCGAACGGTATCTAAAACGGGGAACCGAGGTGTCGGGCCAAGGAGGGCGGAGTTGGAGGCCGGAAAATGAATGGGGAAGACAAATGGGTAAAGGGGGTTTAGCCGACTGAATGATAGTAAGAAGGTAGTCGTGCTAAGAATGGAAGATGACTAATAAGTGATAACATGAGGGAGATCACCGAAGGATGCGGGTAGCTCCGAAAGTGGAGTTGCATATCCGAAGGATGTTGGGTGACTCCAATAAATGAAGTGGGTGGAGGAATGGTTTAAGGGCATGTCACAGGATGTCGGAGGTCCATCAGGATATCGGAGCAAATCCGGGGTCTCCGAATGTTCCGACTCGGGACCCAGGTTCCGGGATGGGAGTGGCCAAGGTTCGGTGTGCCGCAACCAGACTGGAGCTGAGACAGTCAGGAGGGAAGGTGACTTGGGGAGTGGGGAGGCATGGTGTAGGGGATGGTGAAGTTGTTAGGAAGGTGTGATGTGGTGGGAGTGCGCGGGGTCGGGGTTCCGGGATATGACATAGCCCTGGACGACCCTGGACGGCTCTAGGGTGCAACCCAGTGCATGCATGTGCAGCATACACCCTCGGGATCCCCCACGGGGACACCCGGGTGACCGCGGCTGTATGCGGGGTGACGTGGCGGACCTCATGTGACCCAACCCGCATATATATAAACACACCTGGGGTGGGAACCGAAGAAGTAACCTTCTTCTCAACATTCCCACTTCAGGTAAGTAGCGTAGCATAGTTCCCCTTTTTAATAATAACTCAACATTCCCACTTCAGTCTAAGTGGCCAGGGATCGCTGTCCCGCATTGGGCCTGCCAGTATGCACGCCCAATCTACCCCCCATGAGGTCCTTAGCACCGGACGCTACGCCCGGACTGCCTCGACCCCAGATGCGTCCCTGACACATCTCCACTCCGTGTAGGCTCTCAATGAATGTGAGTGAGTGGTAACCTGGTCTGTCTGTTCTGAGGTGGGCACCTTCCTTCACTAGCTCATCTGCCCAGTAATTTCCTGCAATACTGCAGTGGCCCAGACTGCAATTTTCAGGCCCTTCCTTTCCTCAAGCAGCCCTCCTATTGTGTTCCTGAAGGCCCATGAGTGTTCTTGTGCTTTCCCAGGTTTCCCCTGGAAGATGTGCTTCACTGCACTGGCATTGTCTGAGTATAGGACAATGTTCAAAGGGCCATTTGGGTTACTCTCTAGGTAATGTTTGGTCAGTTCGGCAGCTGTGCAAAGGCCCATCATTTCGGTGTTGAATGTGTCAATGTTGCCTCCCATTGCTCCATTCCCTTCACAGATGGTATTGCCTGCTGCATACCCTACTACACCATAGCCTGTGATTCTCTGGCCATTCTCATCTGTCTTGGACCCACTGGAGTAGACAAAGAGGAAGTCCAGGTCATCATGATGAACTCCAAGTGGTCATCCTTCCAGGATTCTTTGGGGGATGAGCCTGGGCTGTTCTCTGGGATATAGAACTGGATCCTTTCTTCTAGGTCATGCTCAGAGAAATGCCATGGTGCCTCTAGGTGAGGCTCAACCTTCTCTGTGCCTGCTATGACATGATCCACTATGTGGGTGATGCAGGTGGAGAATTTCTCCATTGGGTCTGTTCAATACCTTCTGTGGAGGTTGTATGTTGGGTGAAGAGGGGGGGTGGTCAGTGGTGTTCCTTGTCTTTGCCAGGAGTATAGGCAGTTGGCAATGGGGTGGTTGGTGGGGATGTTAGAACTGGGCGAGGGTGGACGATTCTGGAGGGGAACTGGAGACTTAGCAAGGAGGGACCTTGCCCTCAGCGACTTGTGCAGAGCGCTGTGCCATTGCTGTTTGTCCATTTGGTCCTTAATTTCATAGGCAGTGAGCAGGAAGTCTCTAAGGGGCATTTCAGGTCGATTTTAGACTGAAGGTCTAAATGAGTATGTACAAGTGCCTGTATATAATAGGGAGATGATAGCACAAGGAAATCAAAGGGGGTCCGAAATGGAACAAAGGCATCCGAACGGGAACAAAGGGATGACAAGCGGAGCAGCACCGAAGGTCATAGGTCAGAACCTGTGGTACATCCGAAAGGAGATAGGGAGGGCGAAGCCCAGAGGGGCAGGAGGATGAGGTGAAGTGGGGATGATGACTAACTGGCTAGAATGGAGAGAAGCAACAGTCCAAATAAGGATGAGGGGAAAGCGTGAAAGATACATTACAAGCGGCAAAAGTGCCAAGTATGATCCATGGAGCTCGGAGGTTGCAGAGCTTACAGAGGTTACAGAGGCAGGGTTGAAAGTCTGAGGAATGTTGGCAACGGTGTTTACGTAGTATGAGGTCACCAATGCAACGGACTTAAGCCGAGGTGGAGTCAAAGTCCGAGGGCAGAGCTATGATGGGGTCTCGGAGTGAAGGTACGAGCAGTGCCTGAGTACAGGGTACGGGACAGTGGTGGAAGGTCGTAACTTGGCAGAGGTTTGGCGGAAGAGGGTCGGAGGGAGGAGAGTGTCATATCCCAGAATCCCGACCCCGCACACTCCCACCACACCACACCTTCCTAACAACTTCACCATCCCCTACACCATGCCTCCCCACTCCCCAAGTCACCTTCCCTCCTGACTGTCTCAGCTCCGGTCTGGTTGCGGCACACCGAACCTTGGCCACTCCCATCCCGGAAGCTCGGTCCCGAGTTGGAACATTCGGAGACTCCGGATTTGCTCCGATATCCCAATGGACCTCTGACATCCCATGACATACCCTTAAACCATTTCTCCACCCATTTCATTTATTTGAGTCACCCAACATTCTTCAGATACGCAACTCCGCTTTCGGAGTTACCCGCATCCTTTGGTGACCTCACTCACGTCATCACTTATTAGTCACCTTCCATTCTTAGCATGACTATCTTCTTCTTACCATTCAGTCGGCTAACCCCCCTTACCCATTTCTCGTTCCCATTCATTTTCCGGCCTCTTACTCCGCCCTCCTTGATCCGACACCTCGGTTCCCCGTTAAAGATATCATTCGGGACCTTTTGGTACCTCTCAGTATCATTCAGCACCTTTCGGTGTTTCCCTATTGTCATTCGGACTTTGACTACATCCTTTCCATTCCCCCTTATAAATACCCGTAGATTAGAACCTGTAGTTCCTCAGTTCTAATCTCAACTAAAATGCTACCCAAAGTCCCTCTGAGTGAATCCCATTCCCTCTCTACAAGACACCTCAGACATAAGAAATACAAGGACTAACTGAGATGTAACAGAGGCAAAGCGCTCCCTCCGAGTCGCTGAGGCCGCATCCTTCTTAGAGCCTCTTGTACCATCCAGCAGAACCGGGCTTCCTGGAGAAGCTTTGGTCCACTACCGGAGCTCTTGGGTCCCCCTCTAGTTGAGCCCCGCCTGCATTCAGACTCGTGCGTTTACCCCACACGATCCGGGTTTTTGACAGAGAGAGAAGAGAGGAGTGGGGAAGAGGAAAGGTGTCAGGTCCGAAGGTGAGTATTGGAGCGGATGGAAGTAGGGTAGGAGAGTGACAGAAGGGTGGAGGTGTCGTGAGGAGTAAGAGGAGGAGTAAGAGGAGGAGGGTGGCAAGAGGAGTGATGTTTGATCTGAGGTGAGTATCGGAGTGGACAGAGATAGGGTAGGACTCCAGAGGTGGCGAGGATGAGGGTCCGGGAGTCGGTTCAGGATCAGGTATGTACGGATATGACAGAGGAGGTGGGATGAAAGGAGGGATTGGTCCAAAGGTGGACTTGCAGGGTAGGCAACTAAATTGCCCAGCAGAGGTGGGGGTGCACTTGTGGATGTTGGAGCTGTCCAGAGACCTTCGGGGTTCCATACTTAGGTAATATATTGAAATGGGAGGGTGGTGACTGTTGGGGGGGTCTGTCAGGGCATGCTGCACCGCTGAAAGAGGGCTTGCAGCTCTCAATGCTGACTAAGCTTGTGGGGCCAAACTCTCCTAAAACTCTACTTTCTCCCTTGACTTCTCTTGACTTGATCCTGGACTCCATGGTGGGTTCTCCAGGATTCCGCAAGGTCCAGGCTCAACTAATCCACTACCCACTCACTGTGGGCTAGACAGTTGCCCTTATTCCTTCTTTTCAAAATCTGGTATGTACAGGATTATAAGAAATAATTATTTTTGGGAAGAATAGATGGTGAATATTGGTACCATATGGCACCTGCATACCTTATTAGGCAAAATAATAAAAAGAGTAACAAAAGAATATTGGTCAATAACTGAAATGATGGCAAAATATGAAAATATATGAAAATAAGCGATTTCTCAACGGATTCATGGAACTAAGAGCCAAAATTGGAAATGTGGCTATTATGCAGCCAATGGGCATTTTTACCAATTTATTAGACACTTGAGGAACAGGAATTCTGGGTTGCCGCTTGAGATTCCCACACATGCACATACTCATGACCTGCTGTGCCTAACCTGTCCAATGCAGAACTCCATCAATTCTCCACTGTTTGGGACATTCTTGATATCGTCGGAATCGTAAGAATTAGGACTATTTTTAGATGTCAAATTTGTATTGGGTTGTAGCATGAATGGAAGGGGTTTTCTGAATGGTGGAAGCAGGTATCCAAGCCGAGTCTGTGCATGGGCAATTATCCCACCTACACCACTCCCCTCCCTTTCCCCTTTCTTTCCCTTTTCCTTTCCTTTATTTCTCTCTTTCATTCTTTCCCTCTATCTTTATATGGACAACCCCCCTTCTTCCTCACACCTGTAGTGCAACATGTCCGATGCCAGGCACCCCACATAGGTGCCACACCACCAGATGTGCCATGCACTCCTACTTGTATCTCTCCTTTCTAATACTCAGGATCGCCCACAGAACTGCCTGCAATAGCCCAGCTCCACCCAAGGCTGACATGGCACTCCCCATGTGACTGACCTGTTTTCACCTGTATATAAACTGAGCCAAAGCAGAACCGAAGAAGCAACCTTCTTCTCATTTCTGCTTCAGCCCAAGAAGCTTGCAGGGACATCTGCCCAAGTGAGGGCTGCCCAATATACACTCCCATGACTTACTCCTCCTCACTCCTCATGTTACCTCCACCCTCACGTCCCTCTCCTACCTATCTCCATTTGCTCCAACATCCACCTTCAGACCAAACATCGCTCCTCTCTCCACCCTCCTCACTCCTCATGTCACCTGCACCCTCACGTCCTTCTCTTACCCTATCTCTGTCCGCTCCAATGATCACCATCAGACCTGACATCATTCCTCCTCTTATCCCTCCTTCTCGTTCCTCTCCTCACTCCTCTCTTTCTGTCTCTCTTCTGCCAAACCTCTGGCAAGTTATGACCTTCCACCACTGCCCCATACCTTGTACTCGGACACTGCTTGTACCTTCGCTCTGAGATTCTGTCATAGTTCCAACCTCGGACTTTGACTCCACCTCAGCTTAAGTCCATTGCATTGGTGACCTCATTCTACATAAACACCATTGCCAACATTCCTCAGACTTTCAATCCCACCTCCGCAACCTCCAAGCTCCACGGATCATACCTGGCACTTTCGCCACTTGTAATGTATCTTTCATGCTTTTCCCTCATCCTTATTTGGACTGCTTCTCCCCATTTTAGCCAGTTAGTCATTGTCCCCACTTCACCTCATCCTCCTGCCCCTCTGGGCTTTGCCCTCCCTATCTCCTTTTGGATGTACCACAGGTTCTGACCTATGACCTTCAGTGCCACTCTGCTTCCATCATCCCTTTGTCCCCGTTTGGATGCCTTTGTTCTGATTCAGACCCCCTTTATTTCCTGGTGCTTTCACCTCTCTCCATTATATACAGGCACTTGTACATACATGTTTTAGGCCCTTAGTCTAAAATCGACCTGAAATGCCCCCTAGAGACTTCCTGCTCACTGCCTCTGAAATTAAGGACCAAATGGACAAACAGCAATGGCACAGTGCTCCACATGAGTCGCTGAGGCCAAGGTCCCTCCTTGCTAAGTCTCCGGTTCCCCTCCGAAATCATCCACCCTCGCCCAGTTCTAACACTGGGATGCTGAGCAAAGGGAAGTCAAGGTGACAAACACAGTGGAAAGATCTCTCACACCCTGGCACAGCAGTGTGTAAAAACCTGAGTGATTAGAGTGGGCAGGGGCATCTGATATCTCTGTAATAGCAGCAAGTCACTAGAACACTCTGCTTTCCAGAAACACCAAATGCCACTAAGCTGCAGCTTCTCTGTTTCGAATGGGAACTGTAGAATATATTAAGTGAGGTTGTTACTTACTTGATGATGCAGCTATACATCTGGGACCTGAGATCCCCTGACTGAGAGAAAAGATGTGACACTGGACATGGTGGCAGAGCCACAAGGTGAGGAAGCAAGATGGGGAGAGGTGGAGCAGGCGAATGAAACCACTGGCTCGTGACCTCTATTGAGTTAATCATGACAATATTGTCATGGAGAATCCAGGGGGATGCCACCCACCTCTTCTGATGGTTCTTTAATAGTGTATTATAGAACAGATGTGCACTAATATTTAACTGCAGGGCTCAGAGGTGATATGCATATTCAAAAAGATAAACAGTGTTGAAAACCGTGTTTGATCTTGCAGGCTCATGACTTCAATTGGCATGTGAAGTTGTCATAATAATTCTGAAGCTGTCATGAATACTCATGAGGTGCTACCTGCCTCTTCTGATGACTCTTTAACCACTGATATAATGTATTATAGGATGGAAGCACTGTATCAGCTGGTGTTGTGGAGAAATGGGGTCGTGGATGCCCCCAATTGTCACAACAGCTGATGAGCACTGGGCAGCTAATACACTGAAACAATGCAATCGTTGTGGAAGACTCAAAGTGTAGGAGACAATCATGAAGGTCAGAAATAGATTGTAGGCTAACATGATGTTGAATAAGAGAGATCAGCCTTGTATTGGAACCCCTGAATGCCACAACCAAGGTATCCACTACTCATTCAATGGGAACTCACAAACCTGAGCAGTAAGATGCCTCACTAACAGGCAAGGCTGAATACTAAGGAATACTAAGGCAGCCAAACCAGCACCACATCTGGTACCGCAAATGGCACATTCAGGTGTGCTAGAAATGGATGACGAATTCTCAGCTATGGAATGTTGGCCTGCCATCAGAGAAAACCTGAAGTGCCCCCACTGCAGCATCAATCTTGATGAGTATGCATGGCTTGCATCGAGATGCATGCAGCTGGAGAACAATGTTCAGAGACTTTGAACAGAGATCTCCCATGTGGAGTCCACAGGGGTGCGGACTAATTTTTTGCTTCTGCAGAAGCGGACCCTTGCTCAGCAGTCTTGGCCATACAGGCCTTAGATGTGCGAGAAGAAGACTTAGGGCAGTCCTTGACCATGTGGCCAGACTGTCTGCAGAACATACAAAGTTTCTCATTGTCAGGGCACACCCACCAAACCCGGCTCCACCTGCCCTCACCTGGTATCCCGCTCACCTCTATTCCTCACCCTTCATCATGGTTCCTCATTTCTTGTTCTTCCTTTTGTCCTTTTGTTCTTTTGTTCTTTTGTTCTTTCTTCTATCTTTATCTACATGGACAACCTTTCCCCATATCCATGTATTATTGACCCACCCGCAACGCACGCATAACACACCCAGCCCCAGACAACCCAGATGGCCTCACAGTGCAACCCAGCACACGTGCGTGCAGCACACACCCTTGGGATCCCCCATGGGGACACCCGGATGACTGCAGCTGTATGTGGGGTGATGTGGCAAACCTCATGTGACCCAAGCCGCATGTACATAATGGTACCTGGGGTGGGAACCGAAGAAGTAACCTTCTTCTCACGATTCCCACTTCAGGTAAGTAGCATAGCTTCCCTTTTTAATAACAACTCACAATTCCCACTTCAGTCTGAGTGGCCAGGGACCATCGTCCTGCATCGGGCCCGTCAGTACACATGCCTGCTCTACACCCCGCGACAGCCTCAGTCCCAGGCATTACACCTGAGCCCCTTCGACCCAGGACGCATCCCTGACACTCATTGAGACAACACTTATGCTCTTGTGGCATGAGCTTGCCGTTGTCTCCAAGTTTTGATGAGAGGTCAGGTTTGGTGGGGCTAGCCTCGGACTTCTTGTTTTTCTTCAGAGGCTTGCTACTGGAAGTGGAATTGAAAGAGGAAGAAGGAATGGTGTCAGAGTGGGAAGCAGTAGTGGTCTTGTCGAAGACATTGGAGGTGGAAGGTTTTGCATGATGAGTCACTTTGGATTTATGCTCCCAATAGCATGCATCAAAGGTCTGTGATAAAGTGCGAAGTTCCGAAAGGGTGGATGGTTTCCCTACCCTAGCAATGTCATCTTTGATGTGTTCCAGCAATCCATTGTAAAAGAAACAGTGGAGCATGGCTTCTCTGTAACCATGAAGCTGTGATGTGTGTCAATTGAACTTGACAACATACTTGTTAATGTGATGACCGTCCTTCATGTCTAATGTCATAAGTTGGACTTTGGCATTGCCCACTGGATCATGGGGACCGAAATTGGTCTGGAGTTCATTCACGAACTCCTGGTAATCATTCATCCAATGTGGACAAAGTAAAGAATTTTGGTCGAACAGTAGGTCCGGCTCAAACCAATCAAGAGCCATCCCCTGACTGTGCGAAGATAACCTTGGCATGGTCACTAGCAAAGGCAAGGGGGCAGTCCTGGAAGTTTAGTTTGCACTGGACCAGGAATACTCAAAGTTTGCAGGGATCTTTACCATTGAACTGTTCGGGCTTGTGGACCTTGGTCCAGAGAGCAGAGGGTGGTGGATGAGGTGGATGACTGGCATGATGAGCCAAGCTGGCGATGGCCTGGGCTAGCTGTGTGATGGCTATGTTGGGAATAGGCTCAGCGTTGTCAGTGTCTGGGACAGACAATAGGAATAGGAGGATCATCTGGAGGAGGGTCAACAAAGTTGGGGACCTCAGAGCTGAGTCCAAAGAAGTGGACTGGATCTATGGGTTGTTCAGTGGTGTCTCCAAAGTCAGAATCTACAACAGGTGATCGGTTCCTAGCAGGGTGCATGATTGGAGTTGACAGGGGAGGGTTTTCTAAGTTAGAGAAGCTACAAAACTCAACTGGGTTTCTGGCCAGATGACTAGGACCAGGCTGCGAGGGTTCAGGGGATGGGGAGGCTGAGTTAGGGACTAATGTGAACGAGTGTGAACGAGTGTGGGGAACTTTGGGTGCCATACAAGATGTGTACTGTCAGGGAGTGATAAAATACTGTCAGAGACCAGATCCAGGACGAAAGGGGGCAAGGGATCTACCACCCTAACGAGAAAGAGAGGGGGCCACAAAGTTGGGAATGCTCAGGGGAGGTTCAGATGATGAGGAGGGGGGGAGAAATGGTCCGGGTGCGATGTGATAAAAATGATAAACTCATAAATCTCACTAGAAATCAATCTAAAGGGAACTCTGTCCCTGCACTATATCTTGAGCCTCTTTGGCTTCGTATTCGCCACTCTGGGCGCTGGTAACGTCTGCTAAAACTTCATGTCTGTTGGGGAGCACCTCTCTCTGTTGGGGGAGTCCTTTTTTTTTTTTGTAAAATACAGGAAAGAGGCAGTTATAAATATGAAAAAAGTATGTGTGGAAATCCGAAAGATCCGACGGGTTTAGGACGGCAACAGATCCATAAGGAACAAATAAGAAAAAAGTAATATCAAAGAAATATTGATGTTGTTAAGGAAATAAAGAACCATGGCGATCGGAACAGCCGCTAAACCAAATGCGTTACTAGTAACATCGTTCGACTCGTGTTGACAAGGGCTTTCCAACGATACCAAATTCGTCCGGATCGGTGGAGAATTGATGGAGATATGGAGGAAGCGGCAGAATATGTGGGTGACAGTTGCCCAATTTGGAAACTGATGGTTGTCCGTGGTCCGGAATGGCTTGGAAAAATCGGAAAAAATATGGGAAACGTGGAAGGGGTATCTGAAACAGTGGTAGATATGTTTTGGAAGTGGGGTGCTTGACATGGGTGGTAGAATTGCGATAATTGGCTTGTTTGCATGGTACTGGCTGTGCCTGCCTACAACGATGTCCCATAGCAGAGGGCTGTGGCCTCAGCGACTTATGCCAGGAGTGCTGTGCCTAGTAACACATCCATGCCCTAATTTACTGACTGAGAGGAAGCTCTAGAGGAGGGGGGAAACTCTAGTTGATTTTATCACTGAGTGTCATATCCATCCCCGGCCATTGACTTCCACTCCCTCCGATCCCTCCGGACTACCTCCGCTCCTTCTTCACTAACCTTGGAGCTCCCGTATTCCGCAATCACCTCGGTATCCCTTGATGGTCACCACCCCCTCTTTTCAATTTATTACCTACGCCTCCCTAAGTATGGAGCCCCAAAGGCTTCCGGACAGCTCCAACGTCCGCTAGCACACTCCCACCTCCGCTGGGCAATACACTCGCTTGCCCTGCAAGCCCACCTTTGGGCCTATCCCACCTTTCCGTTTCTGGGTTATTGCCTACCATTCTGTTAACCCCGTAACCCGACTTGTCAGTAATATTCAATCAGCTAATGTTTAACCCCATTAGCTCTGCTCTGCTCCGCTCCGCCATTTGCAGGCCTGCCCTCGTTGTAACTATATATACTCAACTTGTACATAGGTTACACCTCAGTAATAAAATCGACTAGAGTTTACCCCCTTTTAGTTCTGGTTGCCAGTTAGTAAGTTAGGGCACAGCCATGTTACATACTTGGCACAGCGCTCCTGGCATAAGTCGCTGAGGCCGAAGCCCCCTGCCACGGAGACATTCCTTCGTCTCGACCTGGTCTCTGACACTGAGTTGTAACATATCTACAGGTTAGTTACAGCAGGAGTCTAGAAGTTGGGCCCGTAAATGGCAGGGGCTGGATGGAGTGGAGCTAATGGGGTTACAGGTTAGCTGACTGAATATTACCAATGAGTTGGGTAACAAGGTTTAGCAGGGTGACAGGCTATAACCCAGAAGCGGAAAGGAGGGATCAGCCCAAAGGTAGTCTTTGCAGGGAAGGCAACTAAGTTGCCTGGTGGAAGTGGGGTTGTGCTTGCAGATGTCAGAGCTGTCTGGAGACCTTTGGGGTTCCATACTTAGGGAGGCATAGGTAATATATTGAAATGGAGGGTGGTGACCATCAGGGGAGTCGGAGGGGATTGCAGGA
Source organism: Cantharellus anzutake (assembly GCF_015039405.1). Taxonomy (NCBI): domain Eukaryota; kingdom Fungi; phylum Basidiomycota; class Agaricomycetes; order Cantharellales; family Hydnaceae; genus Cantharellus; species Cantharellus anzutake. Next base: position 5,581 of record NW_024067540.1, on the reverse strand, counting down.
ACCGGAGGCTCCGAGGTTAGTGACAAAGGAGTGGAGGAAATCCAGAAGGACCAGAGGTGGTGGAGGGTGATGGCTGTGGATGGATATGACACATCCAGAGGCTATTCGATCTTGAATACATTGTTCAAGACAGGAATCACTTCAGTACTTTGGGTTGGTCCTTTGTAACTCTTCATCAATTTTGTTTTTCAGTGCTGTACCCCATTTGTCCCAGTTTTGGGCCTGCTTCTTTTCTCTTTGCCCCAGTCCTGAGGACTTTCGATGGCGCTTGGCACCATGTGTCTGGTGTGGGGCTTTGTTATTAGAAACTGAGCATTTGGACTGGTGCTGTCATGGAGGGACAAAGCATCTTGCTCCTCTTCCCCCATTCCCACCAGCATTAGCCTCTTTCATTTCCACAGCCCCTACTAATGCTGGAAATGCTTCTCATGCTCTTAATTATTTGTTCAACCTGAGTGCACAAGGTGTATCTGGGGAGTTTCATACTTTTCAAGGTTTGGCACTTTTCCACCTTGCCATCACCCACCAATCATCTTTCAATAGGACTGTATTCACTCTGTATCACCAGTCAGACGTACCACCACATTTTTCCCACCCAACGGTCCAGTCACCCAATCAATTGGTTTTTGTATGACACTTTGGGAGCAGGTCACACTATTTTACATTCCAATGTCCCACCTGATGTGGTACAAGCCATTTGGCAAGAACTTGACATTATCAATCCTTTATTCTGAACTTTTCAAAGTTTTGTGCACTTTCAACCACATCTCTCTCATGTGTCATATCCGTGCATACCCAATCCCGATCCGACTCCCGGACCCCCACCTTCATCACCTCCGGAGTCCTACCTTATCTCTGTCTGCTCCGATACTCACCTTGGACCGAACATCACTCCTCTCGCCACCCTCCTCTTACTCCTCTTACTCCTCATGACACCTCCACCCTTCCATCACTCTCCTACCCAACTTCCATCCGCTCTGATACTCACCTTCGGACCTGACACCTTTCCTCTCCCTGCTCCTCTCTTCTCTCTCCTCAGACCCTCTTCTGCCAAACCTCTGGCAAGTTACGACCTTCCGCTGCTGTCCTGTACCCTGTACTCAGACACCGCTTGTACCTTCGCTCCAAGATCCCATCATAGTTCTGACCTTGGACTTTGATTCCACCTCAGCTTAAGTCCATTGCATTGGTGACCTCATGCTACGTAAACACCATTGCCAACATTCCTTGGACTTTCAACCCCACCTCCATAAGCTCCATAACCTCTGAGCTCCATGGATCATACCTGGCACTTTTGCCATTTGTAATGTATCTTTCGTGCTTTCCCCTCACCCTTATTTGGACTGCTGCTTCTTCCCATTCTAGCCAGTTAGTCATCATCCCCACTTCACCTCATCTTCCTGCCCCTCTGGGCTTCACCCCCCTATCTCCTTTTGGATGTACCACAGGTTCTAAACCTATGACCTTCGGTGCCGCTCCACTTTTGTCTTCCCTTTGTCCTGTTCAGACACCTTTGTTCCGATTCAGACCCTCTTCATTTCCTCATGCTTTCGCCCTCTTCATTATATATCAGCACTTGTACATACTCGTTTTAGGCCCTTAGTCTAAAATTGACCTGAAATGCCCCCTAGAGACTTCCTGCTCAACGCCTCTGAAATTAAGGACCAAATGGACAAACAGCAATGGCACAGCACTCCACATGAGTCACTGAGGCCAAGGTCCCTCCTTGCTAAGTCTCCGGTTCCCCTCCGGAATCGTCCACCCTCACCCAGTTCTAACATCATGTATCAATGCAAATTCAGGATCCAGGTGTCTCCAATGAGATTGCTGCTATTTACCATGTCAGCACTGCAGCCACTCATGATCCTTGATCCCTTTATATTCATCAACAAGATGATACCACTCCCACTCCTGTTTCAATTCTCAGCACCCTTTATGAACCACTTCAGTATCCTATTCTTTTTTCTGCATGGGGTCAGAGGTTGGGGGGAAGTTTACTGCCACATTCAACTTGGTCATTGGACCCAAATAGCATGGTATAAATATTGACTTCTGACTGAAGTCTGATTTCAACAGTTGCAGAGACTGGGATGTGAATGGCTGATTGATACTGTATGTTCTCTCGAGTGGAGGACCAATGTCTTTTTCTCATTAAGTGAGGCAAAAAGCATGAATTCAATCGTCTACTATTCACTGATCATGAAGGAATGGAGGAAGAAGAACATTTTTATCAGTTACCTTCAAGTTTCACTGGTTCCGCAAGATATTATGCCAAAAAGGTGGCTGATGCTCTTGCACTAGTGTGGCGATTTGGTCAACCACACCTCATGATTACCACGACATGCAACCCCAAATGGCCCGAAATCATAGCCCAACTTCTACCAGGCCAAAGTGCCACTACCACCCCCATCATTACTGCCTGCATATTCCGGGTATTGTCTTCCATTGTTTCATCTTACAGTACTCATTCTTTTTGAACAGGCATGTCTACAGCATTTATTGAAAAGGATGGAAACCATATTCAAGGGTTTTCAATACTTGGTGTATGCTGTAGAATTCCAAAAGCGCAGTTTACCTCATGCCCACATTGTGGTCAAAGTAAGGCTATTTCATTCAACAGCATGCTATTCCTGAATTACCTTTTTCCTCACAGTTGAAATGCAAACTCGATTTTGAACATGTTGATTGTATAGTGTGTGCTGAAATCTCTCCCAACCCTTCCCACCTTCGGACATTAGTCACTTCCCACATGGTTCATCAATCCGACCATCTTGACCCCCAACATGCATGTACCAGTTGATGCAACTGCAATGGTCAATGTGTTTATGGATATCCCCATCCCATTGTACCACATACCCAATGGAATGAAAAACAGCATGTCTCTTACTAACATCGATCTGTCAATGATGCTTGGGTTGTTCCCTATTCTCCACCCCTACTTCTCCTATGGGAAGGTCACATTAATGTCGATGTGGTCTTCATTGCCAATGTTTTCTTATATTTATTCAAGTATTGGTTCAAAGGAGTCAACTACACCAAATTCTGCATCGGTCTTGATGAAACTGTGGATGCTGTGGACGAATATATCTGAGGCTGATATCTCTCTGCTCCAGAAGCTGCTTGGAGAACTCTGGCATATGATATATGTTGCCAATGCCCTTCAGTTTCATGTCTGAAAATTCATGAACCCCATCAAAACCGCTTTCAGTACTCTTTTAATGGATGAGCACATGGACAATCTCCATCACAGGTGTCTGAACTGATATGGTACTTCAATTGTCCTCTGCAATCCATGTTCAATGACATCAAATTTGTTGATTGCGATCAGCAGTACACATTATGACCATACCCATCCACTCTCCCTCTCGAATATTGGACAGAAGCTAACATCTTGCCTGATGTGCCACCTTGAATAGTACTCCACCATAAGCATCCTTGCATTTATCGTTTGCAATCCATTTGGCCAGGGATGGGGGAAATGTTTTTATATTCATGCTCTTCTCATGGCATTTTCCACTTGCTCTTTCAATGCTTTACGAACGATTGAAGGTGTGACTCATCCTTCATATCTTTTCAAATCCCCAGCTCAACTACACTTTCTATTTGTCCTATTGATCTTGGAAGGCATGCCTGAAATCCCTATTTGGGATCGTTTCACTGATGACATGGCACAAGACCATGGTGGTAATGTGAATGGGGCTTATGAGTATTGCAGTGAAATGCCAGGTGTTGCTTGACATTCAACATTTGCTTCAACAAAGGGGTAAGAGCACAGTGGATTTCAGACTGCCCAATATTGCCACTCATTCCCCTGAAATCACTGCTCAATTGGACTACTTCCCTCCCCCTTCAAGCATCTCTCCAAGAATTGTATACATCTTTCCGAAGATCAATGCCAGGTGTTTCAATGTGATGTTCAATGTTATTTACGGTACTAATTCTTATCACAACAATCGGGTTTTCCTCACTGGTAAAGCCAGTGTTGTGGGGACAACTCTGTGCACCACAAAAAGTCGGATTCTGCGGAATTTGGCCACCAACACCCACTACATACCCGCTGACACTTCCAATAATCATTGTTCCACTATCCAACACACCATACACCCATTCCTTATTTTTCCATATTTTCCCCATCATTCCTGACAGCCCCAAGCCAAATTCCCACACCCAACCATGCTGCCAATTTCACCCCCTCTCCAGACCTCCATAACCACACATACAACCCAGCCGTTTTTTCTACCCGTTGGTGATGCTCTACCTTCCTTCTTCACCCATGGAGCATTTCCCAGAATGGAAAACCCCATACTCGGATGGTTCAGCATGGTGTAGAGTCTCACATGGTCTTGACAGCACCTGTCAATGGCCACATCTCAAGAACTACTGCACCAATTGGGACGAATAAGGACTCGTTGGAAAGCTGGAGACGAGGAGGTTGCTGACGGGAGGATAGGCGGGCGCTGTGGCGAAGTGTTGCGGAGTTAATCTTTACAATTCCCATTTCGGATCCGTTGTCACATATTCCCCATTCATTCATATTTCTTTTATTGTTTCTTTGTTCCCAATTGGATGGCTCACTGTGGATTCCTCATCCTGGTTGTAAAAAACACTCAGATATGTCCAATCATCTCTCACTGTCATATCCATCCATGGCCATCACCCTCCACTACCTCCAGCCCTTCCAGATTACCTCTGCTCCTTTGTCACTGTCATATCCATGCAATCCCAACCTCCGCTCCAGGCTCCTGGAACTCCGAACCTGATTTCCAGAGTCCTACCCTACCCTGTCTGTTCCGATATTCACCTTTGGACCTGACACCACACCTCCCCTCACCCCTCATGCCACCTCCACCCTCCCATCCTTCTCCTACCCTATCTCCATCCGCTCCGATACTCATCTGGACCGAACATCACCCCTTCCGTCACCTCCTCCTTGCCGACTTCCAAGAGGTTATCCCACCTCCGGCTCCAACACCACCTTTGGTCCGACTCCGGAACATTCCGGGTCCGACCTCATCCTCGACACCTTCCAGATGAGCACGCAACACCTGTTAGAATGGGGCGGAAACGGACGACTCCGGAGTGGAATCGGAGACTTAGCGTGGAGGGACTTGGCCTCAGCGACTCAAGTGGAGCGCTGTGCCATTGCTGTTTGTCCATTTGGTCCTTAATTTCACAGTAGGTGAGCAGGAAGTCTCTAGGGGGCATTTCAGGTCGATTTCGGACTGAAACCAAGACGAGTATGTACAAGTGCTGATATATATATAATGGAAGGGGCAAAAGCACAAAGAGAACAAAGGGTGACCGAATCGGAACGAAGACGTCCGAACGGGAACAAAGGGTAGAGGGAGCGGAGCGGTACCGAAGGTCATAGGGCAAGACCTGTGATACGTCCGAAAGGAGGTAGGGAGGGCGAGGCCCAGAGGGGCAGGAGGATGAGGGGAAGTGGGGATGATGACCAACTGGCTAGAATAGAAAGAAGCAGTAGTCCAAATAGGGGTGAAGGGGAAACGCGAGGAATACATTACAGGCGGCGAGAGTGCCGAAGGCGGTCCGCGAAGCTCGGGGGTTGCAGAGCTTACGG